>NC_141146.1:60979771-61279771 GCF_053477565.2 Lygodium microphyllum
AGATTTTTCCATAAAGAAGGAGCTTGCCTATTATAGGACAAGACTATGTATTCCTGCAAGTCAGGAACTCACAAGAAAAATATTTTGGAAAGCTCACAATTTCCCATTTTTGGGTCATCCTGGTTATGCTAAGACTCTTAATACAGTCAGAAGAAGCTTCTACTAGGAAAGACTCAAGGGTGATGTACTCAAGTATGTCACCGAATGCCTAAACTGTCAACGAATTAAGGACAAGCATGTCAAGATGCCAGGAAAGCTCCAGCCACTTGACATCCCTCAAATGAAATGAAAGTATATTAGCGTGGACTTCATAGTTGGATTACCCTTGATATGGAGGATATAACTCCATAATGGTAGTCATTGATATGCTAACAAAAGTTACACACCTTTTTTGTATAAGAACCAATTACAAGGCTTTCGATATCACTAGGCCTTTCATTAAGGAAATTTTTAGGTTACATGGATTACTCCAAAGAATCATCAACGACTGCGATTCTCTCTTCACCTCAAACTTTTGGAAGAGTTTGTTAGAAGCTCTAGGAACCCATCTGCTTTAGTACTGCTTACCATCCCCAAACCGATGGTCAAACAGAGTGGGTCAACCAAGTTATTGAGGATATACTAAGGGATTATTGTAATAGGGAACCCAAATAGTGGATCCAATACCTACCCTTAGTTGAATTTTCCTATAATGCATCATACCATCAAAGTATTCAAATGACTCCTTTTCAGGCACTATATGGGCAAGATTGTCTTACATCATTAAATTTTTCCGATTCTACTCTACAAGTTGTAATGAAAGAGACCTAACTAGCCTAACTAAGGGAGAGAAGAGAGAGAAGGACTGCAGGAGAAGAAGAAGAGGAGAGAGAAAGACATGGAGAAGAGAGAGAAAGAGAGAAAAGGGAGGAAGAAGAATAAGAAGAAGAAGAAGCCATGAAAGCTTGTGAAGGTGAAAAGAGAGATTCTTGATAATTTTGTGATACCTCAAAATACCCTATTACACCTTATATACCAACAGTGTGACTCGTATGTTCCCATGCCATGTTCCTATGATCCCCGCTCATTATAAACCATCCCATCTCATAAAGTTTTTGTCCTAAAAAACAAGGGATGTTGTCCCGTAGGGATCTGTTGTAGGAAATCAGCCATAACTTTGTGTAAGAAACTCCAAATGGAACAAGTGAGGTGTCGTTACCGAGCCCATGAGATGTACTTTCAGCCCATGTGGATGAAGGAGGGCTGCAAATAGGTCAGGACCAAAACTGTTGCAAAATAGATGGTTGTCTAGAAGTAACTAATGTGCTATCCAAGATAGTATGTTTGGAGAAAAACAGCCATAACTTCCTCTAGGAAACCCCGATCGGGGCAAGTGAAGTCTCTGCACGGAGCCCTTGAGGTGTACTTTCAGCCCATGTATGGGAAATGGGGCTGAAAATGGGTCAGGACCAAAATTGGTGCAAAACAATTGGTTGTCCAGACGCAGACTGCAACCCAAAACAGGTATCATGGTTAAGTTCCAGCCAATATGGCCTCCTTGAGGTGTGGAAACTCATTTAAGATAGATGCTGGGCACCAAGAAGCTTCATTTGTTGGTAGGCCTTGCCATTTGATCAAGTATTCATGGATAGAATGGGTGCGGAGTTGCTTTTCATGCTGCCCGATGACCGCTTCAGGAATATACTAAATAAGGCCCTCCTCATCTATGGGGGGTTAGCTCCTCTACATGATCTTTGGGAGTGCCAATGAAAGGTTTCAATTGGCTCACATGGAAGACATTATGGATCTTAGTAGTGGGAGGGAGTTAGAGACGGTAGGCGAATTCCCCGACCTTCTTAATGATTGTGTAGAACCCATAGTAACGGTGTGCCAACTTGTTGTAAGAACCGTCCTTTAGTGTAGCATAACGGGACTTGGGGACCTTGAGGAGTACCAATTCACCCTCTTGAAAGTCAAGGAAGATGGAGCTTCATGTGCTCTTGAGCCCTTTTGATATTTGCCTTGCATTGTTGAAGTAAAGCTTACATGCGGTCCAACTCTTCTTTTCCAAAGGGGTTGAGCTTTTCATTGAAGATCATGATGGGGAGGGGCACCCGATAACCATACAATGCTTCGAAGGGGGAGACTCCAATGCTCGAATGAGTGGAGTTGTTGTAAGAAAATTCAACCAAATGCAACCATACATCCCAAGAATTCTGCACATCATGACAAAAATGTCGCAAATAAGTCTCAAGCCACTTGTTGACTCGCTCGGTCTGTCCATCCATTTGGGGATGATAGGCTGTAGATGAAGCCAATTTGGTTCCCATGGAGTTGAAAATTGTCTGCCAAAACTGACTCATAAATTTGGTGTCCCGGTCATGTGCTATGACATGGGATAAGCCATGCAACTTAAATACATGCTCCATAAACTGACTGGCAACTTGAGATGCTATAAACTGAGATTTTGTAGGGATGAAATGGGCTGCTTTAGTGAGCCGGTCAACTACCACATAGATGCTATCCCAACCCTTCTTGGTTGTAGGTAAACCGGTGATGAAATCCATGGTAATGTGGGTCCATTTTTCTTCGGGGATAGGCAAGGGCTGCAGCAATCCACCCAATTTAAGCGTGCTATCTTTATTTTGTTGACAAGGCACACATCTAGACACAAAGTCTTTAACATCTCGCCATAGGCCTTTCCAATGGAAGCTTTCTGAAATGCAATCATATGTTTTAAAGACCCCTAAGTGGCCAGCAATCGGTGAAGAATGCATCTCTTCAAGGATCCTTTGGGTAAAAGGAGAGGCATGGGGAATTACGATACAGCCATGGATCCAAATGAGGCCATTATGGAGCTGATATTGAGAGTTTTCATCTATAACACCTTGCTGTAATTTCTGAAAAAGAGGGCTGAATTCAACATCAAGCAAGTAGGCCTCTTGGAGCTCTTCAATCCAATCATGGTGGAGTTCAGTGATAGATGAAACCTTGCATGCCCACATGTGAGATAGTGCATCAGCCACCACTACATTGTCCTTGCCACGGGTGTCAAAGTCATAGTTTTGTAGGGTAGCTATCCATCTACATTGTTTGGGAGTGAGGTTGGGCTGAGTCAAGAAGTATTTGAGCACACGGTGGTCACTTTTCACTTTAAATTTACTGCCATACAAGTAGTGGTGCCACTTTTTAATAGCATGAATGACTGCTAATATCTCTTGATCATAGACATGCAACTCTCTCTCTTTATCATCCAATTTCCGGCTCTCAAATGCTATTACACTGTGTTCTTGCACCAATAACCCATCCACTCGCATCATACTGGATGGTAAAATCCTTTGAGAAGTCGGGGCATACGAGGATGGGCTGAAGTGAGCAAGTCTTTAAGCTGTTGAAAACTGCGATAAGCCAAATCATCCCATAAGAAAGCCTCTTTTTTCAGCCTGTCAATTAATGGTGCTGCAATTGTGGCATAATGGCAGATAAATCTCCGATAAAAAGAGGAGAGGCCAAGAAAACCAATAAACATTATAGGATGGGTAAGTCAAGGAAAATATTGTTAATTTCATTAAATAAAACTTTCTTTTTCTTGCTCTTGAAGCTAGTCTTGATATAGAAAGGCTCACCTAGAATCTCCGTCACTTTGTTATTCATTCGTTGTTTGATAGTTCTAACCATAGATGGCCTTATAAGTATGCAATTGCATAGCTGTCCTTGCTAAATATTTGATTGTAAAAGCCAAAAAAGTTGCATATAAGCATCTTGATTGATACGAGTATGTTAGAGATGCGATACATGTCAAAGACATGACAATCGAGAGAATAGGAAGCGACCACTTATGCCTATTTTATGGCTATCCTTCCATTTGAGAAGTGGGGCATCAACTTTGTGGGTCCTATTACCCTCTTGTCTACTACTCAGAAGAGATACATTATAGTGGCCACAGATTACTTTACAAAGTGGTCAGAAGCACAGGTGACAAGGCAAGACAATGCAAAAGAGACTACCAATTTCCTACTTGAGCAGATCATTTGTTGTTTCGGTCCACCAAAGAAAATAGTATCGGACCGTGGAACTCACTTTTTGAATAAGGTGATTAAAAGCCTGACTGAAGCATGGAAGATCAAGCATAATAAGATGACCCCCTATAATCCACAACCAAATGGACAAGTTGAAAGTACCAATATGCAACTTGTGGGTATCCTATCTAAGATAGTCTCCAAAAAGAAACGAGACTGGGATACAAAATTGTATGTGGCGGTATGGGCATATAACATGACGTTCAAAGGAGCCACTGGCCACACCCCATTCAAATTAGTTTATGGGTAGGAGTGCGTCTTGCCCTTAGAAATTGAGTTGCCGACCATAAGATTCGCAATCAATCATTCTTTGGGTGATGAAGATGCCCTATTCGAGCGGTTTATGACTATAGCCCACTTGGATGAGCTCAAATTGCAGAGTTTGTTGCACTAGGAAGTGGCTAAGCATCGGATCAAGCGGCTGCATGATCTAAAAGTGAAAAAATATACCTTTTAGAAAGGACATTTAGTTCTGTACTACAATGCATAGGAAGCTATTTCCAGAAAAGCGTGAACCTAGATGGTATTGCCCTTACAAGATAGTTAGGATAGGTAAAAATAAGTCCACGGCTTTACTAGTTGATCTAGAGGGAGTGGAATTTAAAAATAAGTTTAATCTTAATAAGATTAAACCTTATTATTTTTGAGTATGCTAACGCACTAAAATGCATTGCAGGTCCATGCTGGGGTTGATCTAAGACCTCCAGGAGAGCTTAAACTGGTTGATGGGGTGGTTAATCCCTTATTTGGAGCACCCATATCTAGAGCAAAGATATCATCAGGGGAAGCTTATTTGGTGGAGCAAAGGGTACAAAGTGATTGAGCAGAAGGCAGTATGTACCTTTGTGTGGGAGATCAAAGCTTTTTGCCATCACTGTTTACAAATTTTGACAAGCATCCATATTGAGTTTAATGAAGAAGATGGGATGGAGCCGTTAGTTCATCCTCTAAATATGTTGAATTTTGACTATCATAATTACAAATAAGGGAGTTCTTGATGGCTAGCTGTGTAAACCCATTGTGGACATATACATTATACTTTGATGGAGCATCCAGGGGCCCTAATAAAAAAGGGTGTGTTGGAGTAGTTATCTAAGATCCCTGACGAAGAGTCACAATGAAATTAGCTGCTTATCTCGAGTTAGGATTCACTAACAACATGGCAGAGTATAAAGCCTTGATTATGGGGCTGAACATTGCCAAGAAAGGTGGCATTCGGCGGTGGCTGTTAGTAAAAGGGGATTCCTAGCTGATCTTAAATCAACTCAATGAGACAAACACAGTTCGGAATCCCATCCTTCGCATGTATCATTGAACTGCTATAACCATACTTGATGAATTTGAGAGCATCTCTCTTCAGCTGATTCCACGTCCTTGGAATCAGTTTGTGGATTCATTAGCCAATTTTGCTTATGAGGAGGACCCCTTTTTCAATCGTGGTCCTAGTCCGAATGTTGTTATTGATATGAGACAGGACTTGGTCAATTGTGGGGAATGTTATCAGACCACACGCTATATAGCAGATGATGGTTGATATGGGTAATGCAAAGAGTAGTCGAGACCCATCTACCACTATTATCTTGGACCCATAGGTTGATCAGAGGACATGTTATGCGTACACCTCTTGCATATAGATGGGTCACAACTTGAGACATTTTGTTTAGGGCTGAGAGCCCTATTTTTTCTTTGGAATGGAGTGTATTTTCGTATATCTACCTTCTTCCAAGGAGGGATCTATATGAGCTCATTTGCTTGATTTCTTTAGGCCAAGAGGACCAGTAGCTTTCAGGTTTTAATGATTGATTTCTTTAGGCCAAGAGGGCTAGTTAGTTTGTAGTAAAATGTGTTTTCTTTAGGCCAAGAGGGTCATATGTCTATTTGGTGTAGGTATGTTTAATAGTTTGTTGTTTTAGTGATTGCATCATGCAGGTTGATAAAGTCGATGGAGGGAGCCTTTGCTGCGAAGGAGCTTGTTATGGCCATTCCACGTGGTTTCGTCCCCTTTTCGAGTCTTTTTTCCTTAAGCAATTAATGATATATGTGTATGTAAGGGGGTACTTCCTTTTTGTTTGTTGGGGACCGGCAATCAAGGCATGAAGTCCCAGGCTATATGTCTGTGGGAGGTCTGAGTAGTCATTGCTTCCTACAAAGGCATTGTCCGGCACTAAAAGACCTGTTTTAGGGAGGGTTCTAGTGACCCTATTCTGCTGACCTGCTAGGGGCCATCCTGGGAGTTTCTGTTAGTTGTGAGGCAATTAGAGAAGCCTGTTAAAAATCACCAAAAGAAAACCAACTCTAAATATCTGAAAGAAAGGAAAAATATATATACGGAGGTGTGTAAAAAGGGGTTCTAACCCTTATAACAATAGAAAAGGAAATAAAGAAAAATACTTGAGCAGTTGTTCATCACCTTGCAAAGGCCTAGAAGGTTCTTGGGGACGAGACAAAACCCAAGGTTGATGCCTTGTCTTCCAAGGGGTGGCATCTAGCTGGAAAAATAAGAGTAAGAGAAGGTTGGAGCGAAAATAAAAGTGAGCATCAGAAAAGGATTAAGTATCGCCTTGCAAGGACTTGGTAGGTTCTTGGATACCGAGACAGGACCTGAAGCCGATGCCTTGTTCTCCTTGGGTCACTAGGCACAGCTCCCTCCTTTTTACACGCCCAAGTATGGAAACCTACAAAAAGATATGCCAAAAAATGATACTACTTTTTTATCAAGCTATAGGAGTCCTCGCCTTGTAGGAGCTCCTCGTTGAGTTGTCCTTAGTTAGGTAGGTAGTTCAAACCACCACTTAGGATGACCTCTTTGATAGTTCTTTTTGTCTTGGCCGTGTTGGAGCAGCCCATTAGTGACTAGCTTTGGGCTTTCTATTAGATTATGCTAGGCCTACTTCTCGTGGATTCCATGTTTTGGTTTTGTCAAGGGGTAGGGTGAAAGCTCTGATGTATTTTGTTGAGTATTTTTTGTATCAACTTGATGCTCTTTGTGGTTGTGTTGATGTGTAGATCTGTTCGTGGGATTCGAGGGCTGAGTCACACTATCCTATGCTTGCCAATGAATGGTGATTTTTGACTCCGATAAGTGCTTAAAACTAGCCAAAAAAATCTGAATTTTAAGTGAAAAATAGACTTCGTCGAAGGCGGCAACTGCAATCGATATGATTTAAGCAACAAGCCCCTAAAGTTCTTTAAAGACCCATCGAGCGACGGTTGGAAAATTTTCATAATTTTTTTGATTGTCGAATGAGACTTCAGGAGTGCCCAGTAGTAGGGGACTTTGAGATGGACGTGTTGGATTTTTCAGATCATGATTCCGAGGTTGGACAATCAAATGGGGGTTCCCAGGGTCCAAAGCCCAGAAGAGTTTAAGTGTAAAAGGACTTTAGGGGTCAAGGGGGGTAACCCTTGGGGTCTCCCACCCCCCGATTTTCAAGCAAAGGGGGGGGGGGGCATTTTTTTCTTGGCATGAGGGAAAAAAAGAAGCGCCATGTTTCAAGCGACAACTTCATGAGGGGAGAGGGAGAAGGGTAATGCCACTTCAATGTACCCATACAATCAGACTATGTTGATGATCTACACTCTTGCTACGCTCTCCATCGCCAGTCTTCACGTGAGCAATGGCTGCATGGACATGAAGAACCATTTTTAGTCTTTCTCTCTCATCCATCTCTCTCCTCCAAATGGTACTTCACATGGCAAGAATCAAGAAGAAGAGGGGTTGAAGGAGGCCTGTCCGGGGCATAAACCGGATTGCTCCATGATGGAGAGGAGGCTGAGGAGAGATGTTCAGCATTGAAGATTTGCTGCTCATCGGTTCATTGGCAACCCGAAAAAATAATCAAAAAACCTACAACACGCAAGTAAGCGATATGCATCATTTTTACAAAGAAAATTTGTTTATTTTTTATGTTTGATGGTTGAAATGGAATTCATATGGAACAAAAATTTGTTTGGATCTTGTTTGCACTATAATTGAGGGCTCTGCATAAAATCAATGCAAATCCATAATGATAAATAGTCGTAATAATTAAATTATAACCCAAAAATCACCTTTTGGTGTAAAAATGAAGGTTTTATTGGTTTCAAGTGGAAAAAATAAATGCACATGGGATAAAATTCTGATACAAAACATCTTTCAGCTGTCATAATCAATCCATAGTCACAAATTAGAAAATATGCATAAATAAATAGTAGAAAATAGCAAAAAATGAAAGGAAAATGGGTTTCGGGGCTTATAAAAATGCAAAAAAAATATGGTTAGTGTCTGTACATGTTTGGCAAGGGTCGAGGTATGGGATTAAGCCTTAGCTCATCCTTGTCTTTATGTTCTAGTGCATTTTCATTGCTTTATACGTTGAAAACGACAAAAAATAATACCCTACACCTATGCAACGCAACATAACCTAAACGTTAGAGGAAAAGGGTGATGTTAAGAAATTGAGAGGGCTAAGAGGGTTTGAATCTTTGAAATATTTGACTGTGCATTCCATTTATAATTGCAATATTCCAGTTTAAGGGGCTAGTAGCACAAGAAATCGATGCTAGTCTCCATACATCGAAGCATACGTTTACTGAAAATCATGAAAGGGTTGTTTTTCCACATCACAAAGTTTTTATTTGATGAATATTGTTTGTGCACTAGGATCATTTTCACTATACATGACGCATGCCATGGTATCAATCCTAGATTGCATAGCAATTGTCTTCCTAGGATATAACTTATACGTGGAGTGGAAAGGAACCTAATCTGTTGGTTAGTTGATCGTTTTCTTGGGGAATTGTTTGGTAAGGACACATGGTATCTCCTGGAATATGTTTAAAATGAAAGAGTGGAGTTTGTATCCTGTGTACCTTATGTTGAAGAGATGCATCTTGGGGCCAATACCCGAGATGTAGGAGAGTCGCAGTGGAGTCACAGCAATCAGCCGAGAGGTGCTTCCCTATGTTTGTGCTATGAGATATTATACCTATATGTTGTGGGATCTTCCTCTGAGGAGAAGGGATGGCAAAGGTTGAACTATGACCTAATACAAATGCAGAATCAATTAGTGTAGAGTGATTCTTAGCCGTTCCTGGCTGCAAGGCCGTGTGGGGACGTTGTTTGTTGTGTGCATGAGGTCCAACTAGTGCCATAGCCAGTGCTGGCCCATTTTAGGTCCCATCACCAAGTTTGAAATCTCTGATTCTATCCTTCCAAGCAGAGATAAAATAGCTCTCATATATGTCTCTTTCCCCACGTTTTGGTTGCTGCATCGTGATCTAACTACCTTTGCTAATGATAGTAAGAATCCATCTTCCATTTTTTTGGAATGAGTTAAACACTTATATGGAAGTGATTTGGAAGCTTGGACACCTTGTTGAAGGTTGATTTTCTATATCCATGGCACATAGAGAGAGAGAGAGAGAGAGAGAGAGAGAGAGAGAGAGAGAGAGAGAGAGAGAGAGAGAGAGAGAGAGAGAGAGAGAGAGAGAGAGAGAGAGAGAGAGAGAGAGAGAGAGAGAGAGAGAGTAGGCTACCACAAAGGACGGAAAAACACGAGAGGGATAAAAGAAAAGAGGAAAAAAATAAGTTCCAAGCTTTTTACTAATTTGAATTTAGAATAAACCAATCATTATCATTAATCTAGATATATCATTAAATGAAAATAACTGAGACAATATGTCATTAATGCAAAGAATGTCATAATCACAAATATAAGAGACTACAAATTTGTAATATTATATATATCTTTTTGTAAAATATTTTTTTAATATAAGTTCCATTACAGAGGCTTTGCTCCTATCAGTCTAGGGCACTCTCTCTCTCTCTATCTCCTAAAAGGCATTTTCAAGACCTTAAATTTTCCCTAATGATATGAGGTAGACCCAAATGCTCTAACTTCGATCGGCCATCTCCAGTATGGTCCAATTTACATACTCCACCATACCATTCTCCAAAGGTGTTTTCACATGGGTATACTCCATCTGTATGTCATGATCCCTACAAAACTTAGGAAAGAGATTACAAGTAAACTCATCACCATGATCTACTCATATACCACAAACTTTAAAAGTAGTCTCTCTCTCTCCACAAACACTTTCCACTCGTAGAAACGGGAGTAGGGCTCTCTCTTGTGCTCCAAAAAATAAGGCCACACATAACGACTAAATTCATCTATAATAATAATCAACATCAAATACTTGGAATTCCCAACAAAGGCCATAACCATAGGTCTACAAAGGTCAGTGTGAACCAACTCAAGTAAGGTAGAAGCCCTCCTAGTGGCAGCCTAGGGATGTGGCTACCTATGCTACTTGCCCCTTAAACAACTAGGGCACAAAGTATGAATAAAATGGAAATTAGAAGTTCCTCCACCATCTTCTTCCAAGAAAGCCGTCTAATTGCATTAAAGTGAAGATGACCATAATGAACATGCCAAAGCAGCCCAAGGTCATGAGGAGACCATGCAACTAAGGCTATGTGTGTAAAACCCACCCTCCTAGGGGCCTGTCTAAATGATGATACCCCTAGAAGCATCCTCCACTATCACCACATCCTATGTAAAGACCACACAGGTACCAATATGTGTAAGACCATGAATTGACAATAGGTTAAAACATAAGTCTGGTCTATAGAGAACTTTGATCGAAGAAGGATACCTATCAAGAAATGAAGGAATAGTCCCCACTCCTCGAATGGGAATTGTTGAGTTGTCACCAATGGTGATTGTGCCCCCTTTCACACTCAAATCCTAAAGCTAATCATCTCTATGGATCATGTGAGAAGAGGCCCCACTGTCAAACAAGCCAAGGCTTCTCCTAAGTGAAAGAAGCAAGAGTTGTATCCTCCTTGGAAAATACATGAACAAAGACAGACTCTATCATCATTGGGGCATTCGTTGAATCCTTCAAATCCTTGTCCTTTGGCTTCAAATGGGGGTACTTTTGCCAACACTTCTCCTCAAGATGAGTGCCCTTCCCATAGAGTGGGCATTTGGGCTTATTTTCCTTCTTCTCATCCTTCTTGTCCTCTTGCTTCTTGTCCTTAGCAAATACCTTCTTCTTCTTCACGCCATTTGTACCTATAGTAAATGCCTTGGTTCGTGATGTGCTTCTTCCTAGAGGAGAGATCATCAAGACTAAATATCTGCAACTTCTTCTCCAATGAAATCTTATGTGCAAACGTCTTATGTTGATACAAAGATGTAAGCTTTGTCTACACTTTTGCCATGTCTTCAACTTGCAAACATGCACAAGGACAAAATCCTACAAACACATAAAAAGGAAGGATCAAGTAGCTTGAGAGTCGAGCCGATCCCACAAGGTAGCATTGTCCATAGAAGTTCCATCTGTGGGATCCTCCTTAGGGGACAAGGTATAAAATCTGAAATAAGAGTCCAAAGATTCAAGGTTTCAAGTTTGCACTCCACCTTACACAACCACAACAAATAGTTTAAACCTTCGCATTTATCTTCTTTCGGTAATGAAGGTAAGACATGGATGTGTACCAAAGGTATCAAGGATGGTATCTTCACCCAGGACCAGAGCCTTCTATGAATAGGAGGGGAATGGGTCCTCACACCAACTATAAGTGTGAGAATAACGTCTCCACTCAGAAGAGTGTCTAAAAAGAAGCTCCTTCTCTGAGTCATCAAGGCTCGTAAACTAATAAGACATCTTCAAACCTACAATTACACAAAAAGTTGTGTTTGACAAAGAAACAAATGTCACCTATCACTAGGAAGCCATTACCTGCACAAAAAGTTGTCACTTGCACAGGAATATCTTGTTGGAAAATCTCGGGAAGCTATCGTCTGCAACAATATGCCATCACCAGGTCTTAGGATGTTGTCACTCATAGCAATATGCTGATGCATGCACCAAGTAGAGAACACCAGCAAAAATGCAAATTTGTGTTTTGATCAAAATGCAAAAGTTGATGCCACCTGATGCTTAAAAGATGTCACATGGTCCTTGGAGACTATTGTATGGCTACATGGGAGTGCAAACGGGCAATAGACCACCTGTTTTGGTAGTAAACACAAGCTAAAAAATCTATGTTTTGGAAAATATGGATTGCTCCTTTGCAATGAAAACTTGCTCTTCTGCAAGAAATCTCTAGACTATGTTCTCACATAGGCTCTAATAACATATGGGAGCATGCAATGGAAGAGAAATACGAACATGGAGAGAGAGAGAGAGAGAGAGAGAGAGAGAGAGAGAGAGAGAGAGTAGAAGATGAGGGAAGAATACTACACTAACTAAAAATGAATGTTAATGTAATGGTGATGGGCTGATCAATCCCTTCACACAGCCCAAAGCATCAATGAGGGCACTAGATCAGCCTAATGATGATGGCAGCACCAAGCATGGAGAGTCAAGGTGGCAAAGTGTGTACATGCAAAGGGGAAGATTGAAGACTAAAGGGTGTAGGCATCTTCCAAGTGGGGGGCTGGCTATAAATAGCCATAAATGCCCAAATGTAGTCAAACTACATCTATGGAGGACAAAAATGCTAGCCAACTAGCAATAAATATTGGTCGTAAAGAAAGAAATGCTAGAATTTTTGGGAACACCCTGAAAAAAATCCAAATAAAAAGACAATGTCTGTTAGGTGTATGCAAACTAGAGAAAGTAGTAACTAGCCTAGAACTGTACGTAGGAAGCGACTAAATAAAGAAAATGCACCTAAACTACCAAAGCTCCTATGTCTCCATCAAACTCTGATAGGAGCTCACAACTAGGAGATGACAGATTGGCATGACTAACATATGTAGGCTAGCACTATCATAAACACCATTCTCACTCTCACTCTCTTCTTCCATGGAAGAGATAAAGTAAGAAAGCACAAGAGAGGAAAAGCAAGAATTGTGCCAAATGAGGGATGTGTGTGTGTGTGTGTGTGTGTGTGTGTGTGTGTGTGTGTGTGTGTGTGTGTGTGTGTGTGTGTGTGTGTGTGTGTGTGTGTGTGTGTGTGTGTGTGTGTGTGTGTGCACATGTGTGCGTGCGTGTGCGCTTGTGCACGTGCAATAAGGGATAATAAAGAGGAAGAAAGAAGGAGGCTGTTGCGACCATGTTTTCCCCCAAAATCACATGACTCCTAATCCCACTTTTTCATATTTCTTGAAAATTTGTTTTACATGAGTATTCTTAGACCTTAGAAAGGAGGCCTATAAAAATATGGAAATTGAAACCTTCTATAACCTTTGAACTTTTGGAAGAAACACACCAATTTTTAAATGCTCATGGCTTTACAATGCAAACTTGCTAAAATGCCATGGAAATTTACAAAGAATTTAATAATGATAGCGCACATTTAGAGAAATTACAAAGCCAAAATGCTCAAATTTTTACCGATGTAGACCACGTGTTACGCTTCCACAAATTTTAAGGCTATCAAGACATGTGCAAATGATTGATTCTCCAACCAATCTAATTACACTTCAGCATCAACGCGCCTCCTAGTTTCTCACATGATGGGAGTGTGAGAATCTTCGCAGTCTAGATTGCATTTTATGCTATTTAAAATTCAAATTTTAAGCAAATAATGATCGAATTTTACTTTGGCCCCAAAAATTGGGTTGTATTATTTGGTGAGGTGTTACTATTTTAAGAAACAATTGAATAATACTTGCAATTCAATTGAAAGCCTTTCGATCTCGATCAATATATTTTTCAATCAAAAAAGCTTTCCATCGAAAAACTTTCATTATATACTTGCTAAACCTCTTGCTCTTCATTCTTGCAAGCACTTGTATCTGAGCTTCTGTCTGGAATTGGCAAGAAACTTGCAAATCAAAAAATTGGAGTTGGATTACTAATTAAATAATAAATTAGTACTACTAACATATTTATTTAGTGTTTTGGGATGTTTGTCTAGAAGTAGCCATCATTGAATGAGTGCATAGTAACTCACTGGTCAAGCCCTCTTACACCAAAGATGAATGGGACTAAACAGTCTGGCTAAAGCTATGAGATGTCAAAATACATTGGTAGGGGAGTGTTTTGTTCCAACACTAGCAGGAGCACATGTGGACTAAACAGAAGCGAGAATGTCTTTAAAGTTAGTTTAAGTATTTAAATATGTAGATTAGCTATAGTAATTTAAAATGTTAATAGTTTAATAATTCATAGATTATTAGTTAGAATTGTTAGATTTTTCAAATATTTAGGTTAAGTATATACTTATACTACTCAAGTAGTTAGAAAAAATAGTTAAATAGCTAGATTTTTTTAATTACCAATTAGTTAAAATAGTTAGATTTTGAAATACATTGATTAACTAAAACCTTTTAAATAATTAAATATTTAAGTATTTAAATAGTTAAATAATTCAATAAATAAAAAATTATAATTTAAATAATTAATTTTTATTGGAAATAATTAAATAAAATAACTATATATAAAATAAAAATTCAATTCTAATTACTTAGTTTGTTAAAAACTAAAATAATTAAATATATCATTTTATTTTCTTAGAGAAATTCTCATACTTGAGAAAGATTATAATAGTTGAAAGTTTAATTTGTTGTGTTAGAGATTTTCACACACTTCAAGATATACGATAAAATATTAGAGTTTTTATTATTCTTTTATGTTAAAATGTCTCGTACTCTAGAATAGGAGAGAGTAAAGAGAGAAAAGTGAGGGCAACTAAAGTAGGGAGTAGAGAAGAAGTAAGGTAGAGAGAGAGAGAGAGAGAGAGAGAGAGAGAGAGAGAGAGAGAGAGAGAGAGAGAGAGAGAGAGAGAGAGAGATGTGTACATGCATACACTTGGATAAATACACACCGTACACTCTAAATCCTAAACATTCTTATGCTTCTGGCCTTTCGATGGAAAAAAAATTAATCGAAAGAAATTTTATTCAAAAATTTGGCCATTATTCAAAAATATGTCAAATAATGTGTAAAATGCATACAAAAACTATTATTCAACCTAAATAATATTGCCTAGTTGTTGGAAGTTGTGACAAGGCTACTACGATGTCATATACACTATGATAGTAAATTCATTGGCTTATAGCAAACTAAAGTACATGATTTTGCATTGTCTATTTTGGCATAGAGCTATAATACAAGCAAAAAAAATTATAACTTATTATCATTATGATAAGTTCAATAATATTTTTGGTGACCTAGTTAAGTTGCAATGTGCCATGGTTCTTTCTATAAGGTGCAATGCTCAGAAGGTATTGAGTTGTTGTAACATAACATTCACAATTCAATATGGTATGCTTGTTTCTACTAAGTTATTTTAGTAATGGAACCAAAATGTTGGGCTAAATGCACAGCACTCAAGACATTCAATGAATTTCTATTCTTTTAGAAGGTGCACCTCACTTTACGGTTTAGTGATAATGTCTCATCTTGACTCACAAACTTACATTCATGCATTGTAACCTAAAAGCTTGAAGGCTTAAAGATAGTTCCACAACCCAAGCAACACAATCTGATACCATCACTTCTTTGCATCTAGCACCAAGTATCCCAATGATGAGAGAAAAATATAGACAACAGCGAGAAGAGAAAGAAGATATAAAAATGTATGATAGTTTACAATGGATTGCTATACAAGTGAGCATTTTTTGTATATATAAGAGTAAAGGTCGTGAAATACATGATGGTTGATTGTATGCAACTAGCAAGAATGGACAGTATTGGAGGCTTAGACAATGAAGGAGAGGAGGTGCACGTAACTGCAGCAAGTGAAGCTATGCCTTCAACACCTAAAGGAACCATAGCATCAAAGAAAGGCAAAAGGACTTCTAGAAAGGATGTCACTTCTCCTAAGAAAAGTTCTCAAAAAAAGAAGTAGCTTTGCCTCATTTCTAGCAAGCCCTTGTGTATATGAGTCATGGAGATTGTTGATAAAATTTGCCACAAAATTTATACATGTATTTTATATTGATAGTAAATATCTTTTCTTTAATATCTTTGCATTGTATATTCTTCTCTTTTCTCATTGATATCTACAAAAAATATATTACAAATGTTTATAATCAAGAAGTGTAAGCATATATACACCTAAATGAATATAATATGATATAAAAACTTACTTGTTTATTATTAAGTTGAAACACAAATGAGCATGGTAGTTCAATATCTTCATTCTGTATCCTCACTTTTGATGTAGTATACATGATGATCTAACCTTTAGGATTGCAATAATGTCCTCATTGAACCAAACATCAAGATCCACTATAAGATCTTTGTTGAAATTATTAAGATTTTGGTCTAAAGCAACCACACTACCACCAACATAATGCAATCTACTATAATAAAAGCTAAGGATGAAATTTTGAGTAGCAACCATATATTTACAAGCTATAGAGTCTTGATCTATCTTACATATAATTTTTCATTTTGTCCTAAGTGACCCATCCATCATCAACAAATTGTATGACATGATCGTATGTTAGTCTCTTCTCTAAAAGCATGGCCTTTGATCTTTTTATCTCGGCATTAGAAAAGAAGTTAACAAATATATTAATAGACATGAACAAAGTAACTTTTCTTAGTCTACTTGAGATATTAGGTTTTAATGCTCTCTCCATCTCAAAAAATATTTTACATATATAGCCCTCACTAGTAGCTCGACTTAAAATAGGTCACTCAAAGCTTGAAAAATCTGGAAAAGGAAGGGGGGATATTGATCCCCATTAGCTACACTACATGGGTACAATATAAGAATTGTCATAAAAAATATTCAGTTCTCTACAAGCTCTATTTTCTTTTTACCTTTATACATTTATTCTCCAATTAAACCATGCATAACATCAATAACATCAACAATAGACTCAAGTGGTTGTCATTCCTCAAGATTAGAGAGATGGATATCTACAGTAGACTCGACCAATTTCCATTCCCCAATATTAGAGGGATAGACATCTACAAGACAAACAAACAAATGTTATAATGGAAAACCTTAAATCAAGTTCAAGAAAAGAAAGACTTTAAGAATCAAATTCTTACAATTTGGTTTATGCATTGGAAGATTTGAAGTTTCGGGTTTCAAATATAGCTCTCTATACATAAACACATGTTACACCAGTACCTATTTTATGCTACTCTTATTCACTCCAAGCTTAAAATCTTTGATTCTACCCTTCCAAGCAAAGATAAACGAGCTCTCATACACATGTTACACCAATACCTATTTTATGCTATTCTTATTCACTCCAAACTTAAAATCTCTGATTCTACCCTTCCAAGCAGAGATAAACGAGCTCTCATATCTTCCTCTTTTCCCACATTTTGCATGTTGCATGGTAATCCAAATACCTTTGCTAATAATAGTAGGAATCCATCTTCCATCTTTTTGGAACAAGTTAAACACTTATATGGATGTGATTTGGGAGCTTGGACCCCTTGTTGAAGGTTGATTTTCTATATCCATGGCACATAGAGAGAGAGAGAGAGAGAGAGAGAGAGAGAGAGAGAGAGAGAGAGAGAGAGAGAGAGGACTAGGCTACCACAAAGGACGAAAAAACACGAGGGATTAAAAAAGGAGGAAAAAAATAAGTGCCAAGCTTTTTACTAATTTGAATTTAGATTAAACTGGTCATTATCATTAATATAAACATATCATTAAATAAAAATGGCCAAGACTATATGTCATTAATGCAAAGAATGTCATAATCACAAATATAAGAGACTAAAAATAGATATCGATAATACAAATATATATATATATATATATATATATATATATATATATATATATATATATATATATATATATATCTCTCTCTCTCTTTGTAAAATATTTTTTAATATAAGTTCCGTTACAGAGGCTTTGCTCCTATTGGTCTAGAGCACTCTCTCTCTCTCTATCTCCTAAAAGGCATTTTCAAGACCTTAAATTTTTCCTAATGGTATGAGGTAGACTTGGATGCTCTAACTTCGATCGGGCCATCTCTAGTATGGTCCAATTCACATACTCCACCATACCATTTTCCAAAGGTGTTTTCAGATGGATATACTCCATTTGTATGCCATGATTCCTACAAAAGTTAGGAAAGATATTAGAAGTAAACTCACCACCATGATCTACTCATATGCCACAAACTTTAAAAGTAGTATATCTCTCCACAAACACCTTCCACTCGTAGAAACAAGAGTATCCTTGGCTCTTGTACTCCAAAAAATAAGGCCACACATAACAACAAAAGTCATCCATAATAATCAACATCAAATACTTGGCATTCCCAACAAAGGCCATAACCATAGGTCTACAAAGGTCAGTGTGAGCCAACTCAAGTAGTATAGAAGCCCTCGTACTGGCAGCCTAGGGATGTGGCTACCTATGCTACTTGCCCCTTAAACAACTAGGACACAAAGTATGAATAAAATGGAAATTAGAAGTTCCTCCACCATCTTCTTCCAAGAAACACGTCTAATTGCATTAAAGTGAAGCTGACCATAATGAACATGCCAAAGCAACCCAAGGTCATGGGGAGACCATGCAACTAACGATGTGTGTGTAAAACCCACCCTCTTGGGGGCTTGTCTAAAAGACGATACCTCTAGAAGCATCCTCCACTATCACCACATCCTATGTAAAGACCACATAGGTACCAAGATGTGTAAGACCATGAATTGACAATAGGTTAAAACCTAAATCTGGTATATAGAGAACTTTGATCGAAGAAGGATGCCTATCTCAAGAAATAAAGGAATAGTCCCCACTCCTCGAATGGGAATTGTTGAGTTGTCACCAATGGTGATTGTGCCCCCTTTCGCACTCAAATCCTAAAGCTAATCATGTCTATGGATCATGTGAGAAGAGGCCCCATTGTCAAACAAGCCAAGGCTTCTCCTAAGTGAAAAAAAACAAGAGTTGTATCCTCCTTGGAAAATACGTTAACAAAGATAGACTTTATCATCATTGGGGCATTCGTTGAATCCTTCGAATCCTTGTCCTTTGGCTTCAAATGGGGGTACTTTTGCCAACACTTCTCCTCAAGATGAGTGCCCTTCCCAAAAAGTGGACATTTGGGCTTCTTTTCCTTCTTCTCATCCTTCTTGTCCTTAGCAAATACCTTCTTCTTCTTCCCGCCACTTGTACCTATAGTAAATGCCTTGTTTCATGATGTGCTTCTTCATAGAGGAGAAATCATCAAGACTAAATATCTGCAACTTCTTCTCTAGTGAAATCTTATGTGCAAATGTCTTATGTTGATACAAAGATGTAAGCTTTGTCTACAAAACATGCACAAGGACAAAATCCTACAAACACATAAAAAGGAAGGATCAAGCAGCTCGAGAGTTGAGCTGACCCCACAAGGTTACATTGTCCATAGAAGTTCCATCTGTGGGATCCTCCTTAGGGGACAAGGGATGGAATCTTAAACAAGAGTTCAAAGATTGAAGGTTTCAAGTATGCACTCCACCTTACACAACCACAACGAATAGTTTAAACCATCGTGTTTGTCTTCTTTGGGTAATGAAGGTAAGACATGCATGTGTACCGAAGGTATCAAGGATGATATTTTCACCCAAGACCAGAGCCTTCTGTGAATAGAAGGGGAATGGATCCTCACACCAACTATAAGTGTAAGAATAACATCTCCACTCAAAAGAGTGTCTAGAAAGAACCCTCTTACCATAGATATACGATAAAATCTTAGAGTTTTTATTATTCTTTTGTGTTAAAATGTCTCACACTCTAGAATAGGAGAGAGTAAAGAGAGAAAAGTGAGGGCAACTAAAGTAGGGAGTAGAGAAGAAGTAAGGTAAAAAGCGAGAGAGGAAGGGGGGAGAGTAGACAATGAGATAAAGAGAGAGAGAGAGAGAGAGAGAGAGATGTGCACATGCATACAGTTGGATGAGGAGAAAAACCCCACAGGGGCGAGGTGGAATTGAACCCCGAAGTGGTGGAAAAAGCATTGGCCCTGGTCAACAAGGTTGAGAGGTGATCTAAGAGGAACATCAACGACATGCTAGGGATGGACAAAGCCCATCCACACCAATGACAGCATCAACCTAGCCGACATCCCAAATCTCAAAGTCAGGTTGGAGGCAAAGATGATCTACGCCTTGTTCTCTAGCCAAAGGTACAGTGCCTTGTTCTCTAGCCAAAGGTACAGTTCTCTAGCACCAATGACAGCATCAACCTAGCCGACATCCCAAATCTCAAAGTCAGGTTGCAAGCAAAGATGATCTACGCCTTGTTCTCTAGCCAAAGGTACAGTGCCTTGATGAGCAGAACTAGAAAGCACCTACTAGAGAGCCTTGCAACCAAGTCCCTAAATGAGGTGAGCTGAAATGGCTACATGCGAAAAACCATCAAAGCTTCAGCAAAGTCACTAGCCACCACAGGGACAAGACCAGTGGGGCGAGGAGTTTTTGGCTTCCATAACAGGGACGGAAAGAAAGAAATAGTCATCAAAAGCATCCATCATAGGGTTTGGTGGGGTTTTGACTACCATAATCCAAGAGGTTGTGGGAGACACCTGAAAGGTCGCCGGAGCAAGAGCAATCGACTGAGAGGATGGTGAGTGAGGGAAGAGAACCAAAGGTACCATCTAGCCAAGAAGGGCCTAGGAGGCCAAAGAAGACAACCTCTCGAAAGCAGGGAGACAATAGACTAGGGAAATAATGACAAAGGAAGAAAATGCTAAATTACAGAGGGTACATGCAGAGTCGAGGAGGCTTGAAGAAGAAAGAAGGAGAAAGGTAGAAGCAAAGGTGAAAGAGATACTAAAGAAGGAAGAGGAAGATTTAGCTCAAGCCATCCGCATGTCAGTGGAATAGCCCTCAAGGGAGGAGGAGTTTGCCCTACAATGAGTCCACCGAGGGAAGAAGGCCCAAGCACCAATACCAAAGTGTCAAAGATCAAACCACCGCCGATGGTGGCAGAAGGCAAAGGCAAGGGCCTACTATATCCAATCCCGCCTACTCTAGTGCCCCGGCCTGTAACTCCCACAACCACCCAAGGCTTTACCAGCACAGTGGATGCAAACAACCTCATGGCCTATGGGTGAAATACCTAGTGAACAAGGTGCACGAAATAGGCCCAGATTTGAGTGGGGGAGCTCCAATGACATTGGGACGAAGAAACCAACAACTGTAGATATTGAATCTAGACAATACCCTAGAAGTAGAGGATCGAGGCATCTACAATGACCATACCTACAACACCACCACCATCCATGGGCTACGATGAGTATGCCAAAGAGCTTGTCCCAGAACTCGACAAGGCAAAGGCGGAGAAAAAAACGGTGGCTGAATTGGAAGCTGAAAGAGAAGTATTGGCAACCTTCCAATTGGAAAGGACTTGCCAGGTAGCAGGATACTAGAGAGAAATCTACGAGCTGAAAGAAGAACTTAAGGCTAGAAAGAAAGAATAAGATAATTGGCAAGGAAGGCTCAAAGAAGCACAACAAGAACTAATAGGGTTGCAAAGGGAGTACAAGCTCATCCTCGTGCAACATGAAGAGTTGAGAGAGCAGTTGAAGAGGATAGAGAAGGCAATGGAGGAACTTGAGGTAGCAGATGCTGAAAAATCCCAGAGAGAGGAAGAGCACCAAAAAGACATGGAGAAAATGGAGTATAGGTTACTGGCAGAGCTGGAAGAGTAGGGAAGACTAGAGAGGGAAATTGAGCACATGGAGAAGGAGAAAGAAGAAGCAACCCAGAGGTGGAGAGAGCTAGAAACAAGGATGGAGGCCTTAGCACGAAGGCAAAATGAAAATCTAGAGGAAATGAAGCAAAGAGCAAAAGAATGGATCACCAAAAGCAAGGGAAGAGTGAGAGAACTAGCAGGCCGTCTAGTCCCCCATGCTAAAGGGAGCAGGGCATTGGAAGAGAGTAGGGCAGAGGCTGTGAAGATGAGAATGGAAGCCTAGAAACGTGCCTTCCTCAACACCCTCTTAGATGTCATGCATCCAGAAGAGGAGGAGGCCGTTGAAATCCTACAGAAGAAGTTGGAGATTACCCGCAAGGCCATAAGACACGGCCTGTGTGTTCAAGCTCACGAAGTAGAACCAAACCTAAGCCCACAAGAGCAAAGGTGTACCTACTAAGGGCAAGACTAACAGTCTAAGAGATGGAATGGCTAGGGTATGCAAAGGAGCAGGGACCACAAGAGCCAATGAGAGAAGAAGAGCAGCAGGTGCCGCTACGTAAAGTGAGGTAACAAGATGAGAAACAAGTCCCCCAACCACCCTCTCCAGGATCAAAAGCTCAACAAGAAGTGCTACCAAAGGATGCAACTGCAAAAAGAAAAGTGGAGGTCATGAAAAGGAGGAAGAGGATACTAGAACAAGCACAAAGAAGACTAAGCGTATGACCCCTAGCAATGGAAACAATGGGAAAAACAAGTGCAAGCCCTTCAAATTTACGTTCTGATACCCACCCACACTGAGCCAAGTATTATCCCCTAAAGTGGTAGAGGGAGTGATAAGCATGGGCAAAAGGCTTGGGGATCAATGGAGCATAGAAAAAGAGAAGAATCCAACGTTGTGGGGGACAAAGGCATAGGAATACTAGGAAGACAAGGTCATGGAGGTGCCCAAGACTGTCAAACGGTACGAGTCACAGTCAAAGTGGAGGCGAAGAATTTGGGGCAGGGGGACAAAGGCATAGGACTACTAGGAAGACAAGGTCATGGAGGTACCCAAGACTGTCAAAGGGTATGAGTCATAATCGAAGTGGAGGCGAAGAATTTGGGACAGGAATGTAGATACATGGATGTCATTTTGTAGCACCCTACCCTACAAGAGAAACAACCCAACATACATGCCATATCCAAGAAGGGTAAGGGTGGACTTTAGCCCCGACATCCATGACCATTACAATTTCCCTAAAATATACAATGTAAATGCTACTAAGCTAGAGGAAGCCCTCATATTCTCCAAGAATGACCTAGGACCCTCCATCTCCCATTTCCTTATTAGTCAATTCTCCTTTTACCCTGATCCTACTTTTATCACAACATGTAACTACCTTAGGCTAATTTTGCTTAAGCAACCACCTACCTCTCATGAACACTGCCTACCACCCCTATTTTTTTAGTTGAATGTTGGCATAGATAGCTACGCTATGGCCACGCTCATGATGAGAGCCACCCTCCTCCCATCTTTTACGTGGCCTTGCTAGAGGACATGAACGACAACCGATTCACTAGGTGTAGTCATCCATTTTTGTCAACTCCTCCTCTGAATGTTTCCATAAACCTGAAGGACTATATGTAGGGTAGAAACTTCCTTAGTAAATTGCTTAAGCCACAGCCTCCTCCTCTCACGACCCTGAATCCAAATACTTGTGCACATTCAAAAAAAAGGGGGAATGAAAAAGGAAACAAGCAAAGAAAACGAGAAAGAAAACAGGGAAAAAAAAGACAAGCAAGAAAAGAAAAGCCTAAATCAAACAGAAAGCGAGAAAACACATCTCACTTGCTGAGTATCATAATCACTTCACCTAGGGGTCCTCAAGCTAGGCACATCCAATGGCCTTGGTGGACCAGCTCCATTCTTAACCCCCTAGCCCTTTTTCCCCCACTTCAAGCTTAGGGCACATCAAAGGCAAGACACACCTAGGGAGGTCACTCTCGCCTATGGTTAGACTTGTCTCCCTAAGCTACACTCACCCTCTCCATACACGAACTAGGTCCTCAAGTGTGGGACAACACCCCAAGCTTACCTGTGGTTCCAATCCAGCTCCCATTTCCACTAGCACGGACACGATGCACAGCATGATGAGGTAGGCACATGCCAGGTAGTGCACTCTCTTTTCTTTTTCAGGTGAATTCTGAAAATCCGCACTGAACCACTGACTTCGAAGGCTTTCATGACCCACTACTCAATATACCCTCCGTCTCCACAATCTCAACCATTTTGACATGCTTCTCTCCCATGTCCAGTCGCCACAAAGGCCCCATTATTAACTCACATAACCACCCTTCAATCATCCCAACCCTCATCAACAAAGCCCGCAAGTGCCATGGGACTAGCACTTAACTAGGAGGGGGGTAATGTTAACCCAGTGCAAGACTGAGAAAAATGAAGCAAAAGAAAATCCAAAAAATACAGAGCAAAGTAGAAAAAGATGGCCCAACAAAAGGATAAGAGAAGAAAATGCCAAAATCATAAGGGAAGCCTTGAAATTCAAGGCAAAGGCAAAGGCACGTTTTAAAATGTAAAGGTATCCCCCATTTTTTTATAAAAGAGTGACAAACTCCCTCCTATGCAAGTTGTAAAGAGTAGATTGGCATAGGTGAAGGCATAATGTAAATAGAAGGGAATAGAAAAAGAGGACCTTGGCAAGATTGCCGATCATGTAAAAAAGGGGATGGGTGCCCAAAGGGATAAGGGCATGTATAAAAGCCAAAAAGTAAATAGAGAAGATCGTTCTTAGTGTGTGGCAAAAGTGGTTCATCATCATCTTCTTCTTCTTGCTTGCTTGCTTATGCTTGTGCTTGAGAGAGTGTGTGTGAGAGTGTGAGTGTGAGCGAGTGAGTGTGTGAGGGTGAGGGACGGTGGTGGATAAGCTCTCCATCTTCTCCTCTCTTCTTCTCTTATCTTCTCTTCTCTTGTCTCGCATACGTGGCTATGGAGCATGGAGCTTGAAGGTGGAGGATTGAGCCTTGCTTGAGATTGCATCGCAAATTGTGGAGCTACCGGTGTGCTTGAGGGAGGAGAGTACTCGATCATGCATTGAGGTAAGCTCACTACACTCATAGGCTTGAGAGCGCTTACGGTTATGTGTGAGGTAGCCATTAGCATCCGGCTTGAGACGCTTGAGCAATAAGCGATCGGTGGATCTTTACAGTCGAGCAGAAGCTCCCATATACCTTCTCGTGTGAAGGTTATTCATGTTGATTGTCCATAGAGTCAACATAATGAGAGGGCTAAGATGGCCAAGGTTCCATATGTATCCATACTGGACAGTTTGATGTATGTCATGATAGCCACTTATTCTGACATAGCATTTGCAATAGGAGTTATGGCACATCATATGGCTACACCTAGCAAGCAACATTGGGATGTCATGAAGGATATCATGAGATATCTTAAAGGCACTACAAATATATGTATTTACTATGGTAGTCAAGATACATGATTTGTGGTTTACACTAACCCAGATTATACAAGACATACAAACAATAGAAAGCCCGCCTCTAGGTACATCTTTACATATGATGGAGGTTCCATCTCTTGGGTGTCCATGGTATAGAAATGCAAAGCCTTGTCTACTCTACTGAGGTTGAGTACATTGCAACCACTAAGGTTTGCAAGGATACCCAATGGTTAGGCCGTCTAGTTACATATCTTGGTATAACTATGATACCTACACTACATTCGGATTCAATGAGTGCCATTCAATTGGCCCGTAATCCAGTCTTCCATGCAAAGACAAAGCACATTGAGGTATACTATTACTTCATCAAGAGGTGATAGAGGACAAGTCCATTAAGCTTCTCAAGTTTCCTACATATATGTATCCTGTAGATATACTCAATAAAAGTCTCCTAAGGAAATGATATGCCTTTCTTAGGAGGTTGATGGGTGTAAGAGGATGAGATGATGTCTTTCCTCATCCTATACTCTATGTACATGTATTTTTTTTCTTTCTTTTACTCCTCACTAAGTTACATTCGCCTTTAAGTGGGAGGTTCTTGGGGGTTAAAGGCTATTTATGCCTAGCCGCCTACATTTAGTGTATACATATCTAGATGCACACGTATACATTGGAGGTGTCGGGTGCCCATCACTCACTTTACTCTTTATTCTTTTAGTGACAAATAGAATAAGGGAAGGCACATCACACATTGTGATGGTTGAAATTCCCACATGCTGATCTCTCTCTTCTTGCTTGAACCTCCATAACTCTTGATCCCTTCTTGCTTTTGCTCGTACTTCCACCTTTTGATCACATTGCATATGTGTTGATTGCCTTTATCCTAAATTGGATACATTAAGTGCATCAGTGTTGTACACTTGAAAATTTAAATTTAATTTTTCATCATTATAATGCATTTAATGCACTGTCTTTGTCATAGCTCTTGCACCTTAGGCAAGTTGGACCCGATCCATTGTTACGTGCCTATGTGTAAGAGTGTGTGCACTAGGCCTTACCCTTCATGCACCCCATATGTCCACACTATTGGGAAGGGATTATTGAAAAGGAGCAAGGAAGGATGGTCGGTATTTGTTGTACCCTTACCACACGTTGGTGTGCGCTAGTGCACCACACCACCCTACTTAGAGTGTACCCTATGCACTTATCTTACAAGAGCACCACACTACATTACACCACCCTACTTATAGTGTACCCTATGCACTTATCTTACAAGAGCACCACCCGCTGCATAGTTACCTTAAGCATCCACAATCACCTTACACAGCACCCTATATATCCTTCTCATAGGCAATTCATTGTGTACCCTCTTCTAGAGGGATGCACTTGTGTTTACTCTTGTATCCCCTTATTTTCTCTTTCTCCCACACCCACCCTATTTTGGGAGGTGGGGGGGCGGGGGGCGGCGGCGGCGGCGGCGGCGGCAAGAGAGGATAGGTGACACTTGCAATGCACTCGTGCACGACCACACAACCACCTTAGGATTCACTGTATTATGCTTGTGCATTATACTCTACACACATTATTGCACCTTATGTGCACATTCACTTGCATTTACACCACATTAACTCTCGTAGTGCACTATACTTGGCCATACTAGCACTCTAGTGCATCTAACATAGCTCACCACACAACACAACACCCTTGTGCACTACAAGAGCTCCTCCCTCTTTCACAACCTTAACACCCATCTTGTTGGCAAGGGAGGGTTAAAGGGAAGTAACAAAGAAAGGTAGTGTGTTGCCTGTGCACTTGTTGTATCTAGGTAGGCCATGGGGTGCACTACAACTAAGTGCACTCATCCCATTCTTAGGCATCAACCTTGTGCACCTACATGCACGCGTGCATTTATGTGCACACGCACTTACACATACGTGTGCACATGCACTATAACCTTTTGCTATGCAATGACACACTAGCCATTGTACCTTAGTGCACATAAGGCCCTACAAACTACCCTTCTGTACTAGTGCACATGCACTAGTCCACGACATAGTGCATTGTACAAAAGTACACATGCATTTGTGTATAGTAATGTACATGTACACATTAGTGCACTCCACATCTAGAGCATCATGCATCACCATCCACCTAAAACCACCCATTGTGTAATTAACTCATTTTCACGTAAGCGTGCATACTAGCATTGAAACCATCTCAATGTATCATCAGTGCACACGTGCACTAAAGCATTGGTGCATAGCAAGGTACATTATCCTCCATAGGCTTGAACCCTGTGTGCATTACACCATCACCTCTATCACATTCACACAATACTAAACCTTTGGACCATCCTCGACCTACATTACTGCACACAGTTGCAATGGTACACTCACTATGCACAAGCCACACCTTGCTCCAACCCATAGGACTCTTTATACACATGTCAACCTACTAGTGTACTACTTTAGTACACTAAGTGAACATACGTGCACTAGTGCATAGGGAGTGAGTGCACACATGGACATAGGACTCTTCATACACACGTCAACCGAGTGTACTACTTTGCTGCACTGAGTGAACATACATGCACTAGTGCACAAGGAGTGAGTGCACACATGAACTAGAGGCTCATTCACACCATAAGCACCCATTGTGCACATATGCACATGTCACACACACTAACAATAAGCCTTGCCTGGAAAACATACTATACCCTAATGCACATAATTTCTCAAGTAACCTACACACCGATACCAATGCACTACACTAGTGCACCTACCTAGGAGCACATCCACACCAGTGCATATAACCTAGCGTACACATACACACTAGTCCTCACGATGCATTATAGTGCACATGTGCACTAGTGCACTTGCCTACACAGCACATCATAGTTTCCATAGAGCACACCCTTGAACATCATCACTCACAACACTCATACCACTACATCCTAGTGCCTACATGCACAAGTAACCTCAAGGCACTACTTCCTTGTGCCCTGAACATTGTGTATCCAATTACTTAGATCATACTAAACTTTGGTTATAGAACATGGGGTCCACACTAAAAGGAAGAGGCTAGCCAAGGAAATCCTAGGTCCTAAATCCATAATGTGAGTGAATGCCTTACAAAGTGATCAAGAGCTTCCAACTCTTATTGGTAGCAAAAACCCCAACCCTCCTCAATCTCTCAACTTTAAAAACACCCTTGTGCATGATCTCATCAACCATGTCATTTGTTTAGTTAACCTAGAAACCAGAGGATAGTACATAGCACAATGGAGACAACTAACAATTCAGATGATGCCTCAAATGAGTTCCAAGCCACAATCAATAACTTCTAATATGTTCTTAAATTTCATCTCCCCCCCCCCCCCCGCCCCCATGAACCCTAATGCCATGGAAAGAAAACTTTGAGAGTCACAAGGCCAAGGGACAAACACCCTCAATCAACTACTAAATATCAACAATGACATTAGATATCATCTTATGACCATGCAAGTGTACGCTAAAAATGGATAGTTTTCATAAGATGTTATTGAATGCAAGAGCAACATGTCCATCATAGGATTCCCTCTCAAATATTGTGCAATGCTACTCGTTTAGCCGTTTTGATATGATGTAAGTAGCAATCCACATCCCATAGACCATTCTAATTGAAATGTGAGACACACCATGCACTAAATACCAAGCCAAAACCCCCTTAATTGTGAAACAACTAGACAAATATCATGTCAATGACAACCCCTATAGCTTCATTGAACAATTCAAGCAAGTCTACGAAGCAAATAACCTTCTTAGTGATGCCAAGCAAGAATGGGCAATCAAAGTTTACCTAGGAGATAAGGGGTCTTGGTTCACTATGGTATAAACACCACCAAGAAGGCCTCATTTACACTACTTAAAGGAGATAACTTTGCGAACTTGGTTCACTATGGACTAGAAGCTGATGAGCAACCCTCATTTACACTACTTAAATATCTATTCATCAAGCGCTTCACAAAAGCTGGCTATGGGGATAGCCTCATTTTTTGGCTCATGAATTTTACAAGTTAGAAGAGGAAAGTATGAGAGATTACATCCTTAAGGTCTAAAGTCTGTTCAAACAAGTCTCTATCCTACCACCAAGGCAATCACAAAGGCCCTCATCAAGGGCATCTCCAATGAAAGGATTTATGAAACCTTAACAAGGAGCTCCGAACTTAAATCACCCCAACATCAATGAGTTTACTAATGAGCCATCCATGTAGAGACCATCATCGAGAATGCAATCTGGACAAAAGACCACTCAGATTCCGCATTTGAACATTCCTATAAGGAAAAGCCATGTAGAAACAAAAGCTTAAGACCTAATAGTTGGTGCCAAAAAGCGATAGCAAGAGTTACTTAACATGGCAAAATCACTCAATAATTCTAGGCCACATCGACAATCGTACATCTATAGTGGCAACAAGGACCACCTTCCTTTAGAATATTCCAAACTACCTTGATCATGCACTAGCAATTGATTTAGCCATGACGATATATATTGTAGAGCTCCATGTAAGCTCCATGTCCCTAATTTTATGTACCAACAACTTAATTGTGGCCCACATTGTACTAGGAAACCCCTACTTACCCCACAATTGACATTGTCAACCTTTCCAGAACATAGAATGGTTGGATTCATATCAATGCATTTTATTTGTAGGGATTTTAATAATACATCAAAACCCTTAAGTAACGTGGCAAGGCATTCCCAATTACAAGTATTGAAATTACATAACTAGGTTGAAATGATTGTCGTGGTGAATACATTGACATTTGGAAACATGTGAATCCTTGGATATATGCTCTTGATAAATAATATTTTTCGTACAACATGACATCCTTGGAATCATGTGAATCCCTACATAAACGATCCCTCTTGATAATTAGTATTTTACATAAAGCATGGCACATTCAATGAGACAATTTGTGCATAATCCTCCATCGTAGGATCAAGTCTATGAAGATGTGAATACTACTAAGTATCGTGTCATCAAACAAATGCAAACAAAAATTCAACATTACAACCATCAATCTATGGGCAAAGAAAGATTGATAATACAAGGAAGTTGAATGTGCCTATCAAAATTTATGAATGTAGAGAATGAGTGCATTTACCAAAACTTGTCAAATCGTAGAACACATGCTATTACTAGTAAATGTTAGTGTAAACTTCATAAATGGATGACCAACAAAAGATTAAGAACTTTTATGTAAAGGATGCTCATCAAAAGCCCCTCAAAAACCTCCATACTTCCAAACAAAATGAAAGCCTTAAAATAGGTAATAAAGGCAACCGTAAAAGAGGTAATAAGGTTTAGGACAATGCATGGAAAGTGTGCATCAATTGGAACAATAGTGTGCATCATTTTGCATACATGATTACAACCCCTTGCTCTACGACCAAGGTTTCCATGGCCAAAATGGAACAAACCAAAAGCTTAGCATTAGAAAATCCTTTTACTATCATATAGCCAAACCAAAATCTTGGCATTAGAAAATCCTTTTACTATCATATAATTGCAAGTTGCTTTGTTGGGGTGAATGGAAATCTCCCATTGGGATGGTTTCACTATTGAATTCTTATATATGGCATCTATTAATGTGGAATTGTGCTCTTCATGTAAAAGAGGGGATGGTGCTCTAAACTAATGCCCAATCTTGGAATGAGCGCTTGGTTGAGGTTTTCTTGAAAAACTATTCTTCTCATAGCAGATACTAATAGCAATAATGTCATCTATAAGTCAATGACAAATATGGTGGGTAAATAGAATCATCTGTGCTCTACTATGAATTGTGCCCTACTCGATACAAGTTTTCATCAACACGAATCAATGACAATATTGTTCATGCATGTATCAACATTGAATATTATTTACACAATACAGTGTGCTATTCATGCATGTCAATAATTAAAATAATGTTTAACGCTTTAAATTCCATTGGAATAATTATGGCAAAAATGGTGTTTTTATCTCAAAATGAAAAATAATGTTTTCAACTATAAGATTCATTTATCCCCTAAATGCAATCGGGTCAATTGCTTTGGCCTAGTGAATTCATTCATCTTTTAGAAACAATTCATGTCAATCAAAAGACTCAAATCGGGTAATTCATTATCAATTCAACTTCTAATGCTTGAAGCAAAATACTGCAATCCCTTATAATGGTTGACATCCCATTTTCTCTTCTACCTATCTAGAAGAAAGTGGACATCAAAGTTCAACTATGGCCATTGAGATTCTTTAAAAACCACATCACAAAGGAAAGGCATAGGACAAGCTCAGCTCCCAAAGTAACATAAAGCTACATGATGAGGTTAATGTCTTGGACTCCCACTATTACATGCTCACAATGAAAATTGCTTTGTTGGCTGATTCTGTCTAGCAACGCTGCCTCAGTCGCAAAAGACTAGTGGCATCTATGGCCTTTATAAAACGATGGTTCTTGGTCCAAGAAAATTTATAAATACCATATGGAAAAGTAAGGTGTACCTCTCCAAGCAAGAATCTCGCTGTGGAGATGTTTAATGGCTGTCCTCAAGAAGCTTATAGTCAAGGATATTTCAGCAGCACTTATTGAATGGGCTTATTGTGACGGATATTTCAGCAGCACTTACTGAATGACTACCTTAAGACTCAATGATTCTTGTAAGGATCAATACTCTCTTTTTTTCAATGTCTTTGACATGAGCTATGTTCACATTGAGCATGGCCCTCAATAAAGCAGGAAAGAGGGTCTGGCTTCAAGATGGATCGTGCAGATATACAGATATAGGAATCACTGCGAGTGATTCAATCTTGATTTTGACATGATTATTTGGTGGTTTAGTTTTCCCTGCAGGCCAAAAGGGAGGGAGTAATCTGAGGAGTTATGCTGGGAGAAAACTCAAGAGTTAAATCTACCGACTGCACGCCTGCTTCTGGTAGAAGTGAACATCTACGAGATGCATCAAAGAATCTTGTCCTAAAATGTCACACAAAAATATATACTTAATTACTATCTACTTAGTAAAGTAGCAGCTGCATCCGCTTGTAACAAGGCTTCAGCCAGATGCTAACCTTACTTGACTGTCCAAACAAGCTCTGAATCCATTTCATTATGTCATGTTTGACAGCTTTTAGAACTATATAGAAAATGCTCTATGCATGTTACCAAATCATAGGATCACTGAAGGGTTACCACATGCCTAGTAAAGCTAAACCATGTGGACTGGTACTTTCAATGAAAAATAGCCTGGAAGAGGACCACAAAGCCATAAGTTTTCATTCCATTCTCCATGAATCTCTAGCATTCAACCTTTCACTTCTCTAACTCCTTTTGGAGACTGGACAGCTTCTGAAGTCCTAATGTGATGCTGTAGCATGTCCTCTGCAACATCTTTCCTTTGTTCTTTGATGAAACAAAGTCCAAAGCACCAACTAAACACAAGCAATGACTTTGAAACTCTTCACATCTAGGCTTTTAGGAACCATAACAAGGGCTCTCCTCGGTGCTACATGCATCATGTCCTAATTCAATGTCCTCTAGCCTGTAGCTGCTGGTATGTTATTGGGACACAATCAGTGGTTCCTTCAGTAGATAATCATCCAAATATTTACCCCTGATTGTTCCAAACTCTGCTGCAATGCAGGTACAACATCAGACATAAAACATCCACATCCATTAAGGTTGACCACTGGCAGCACCACTGCAAAGGCAGGTGCAAAATAGAATCCAATATTGACCTGAGTGGGACTGAAACCATACGTGAAACAAATGACTAGATCTTCATATCAAGCCCACATGTGCAATTGCAAGGCATGATGCTAAAATGTTTCCTCAAGGGCGTGCTTCATATCATATAATTTTTGTTCTCAAATGTTTCATCGATACACAGATACCCCAAGATACATTTTATTAAAAGCACTTTAGATAAAACGAAAATTTCACTAATCTACAGACTTATATAATTCTTTACACTCAGCACAAAGGACAGTTCCTTTTAACACCCCTTCAATACAGTATTTGTACTTCACAGTTTTCAACCATTAGGCAAATGCTCAGACCAGAAAATAACTGTGCGGTATCTTAAAAGTTTAACTACAAGTAAAAGTCCTTTGACAACGGGAACAGACATACACCCTGAGAACAAATCTTCCCACATATCTATTTCAAACTGGACACTTCTAACCACACCCATTCACCTTCCTCGTGCTGTGCAGCAGTAGTCTCCTGGGATGCCTACTTGCAAGGATATTCCCTTTTGGGTATAAAGAAGAAGAAGCAATTACCAGATTAAGCTGTACAATTGAACCTTGTATTGCATGAAACAGATCAACAGCCAAAGCTTAAGGCAAGCTTTTGATTTCTGTAATAGAATTACAGGTTGCAGACCTGTTATGACTCCAATGACCTGCGAACACACTGTCTGACTTTCCTATAAAGCAAGGACAGTCAAATACCGGTCAACATAAGTATGTGACGAGGCCCAGTAGTACTAACATATTTGGCCTACTTATGCAGATCAGAATAATACAAGGCCATTAGCTGTAGAATACAGGAAAATTTTGAAAAATGAAGGACAAACATGAAAGATGCATAAAATTCGAAGTATTACCTGTTGTAGGAGGCAATGTCATTCTGGTATAATGAGGCAGCTTCTGGATTTGCAGGGCTTGCAGGATTCGGATCCGTCAGGAGAGACTGCTTACAAACAGTCAACTCTTCAGAAAGGGAGAGAGAGAGAGAGTTGTTCAAACACAACCACATATATGCATGCACACAAGGACAAAGAGAAGAAAGGTGATGACATATAACCTGAATAGAAGTGAGAATGGTGGAGACATTATGACAAGGAGACCAAGCATCCTGAATAATATCCATACATAGTGTACCATCGCTGTAAACTACATGTCAAGCACAAGATTGGAACCTCCTTGTTGACTACTGCTCCAAAACAACCAACAAAAAAATGCAAAACCAAAACATCTGACAGCTCACCATTAGGATGGAACATTTGAGAAGTGAAACGCACGCGAGGAGGTTTCTCTGGATATTGTTCTCCAAAAATCAAACGCAAGGAGAAAATTCCACCTGAACAAGATAAAGATATTTTGCTAATCAAATTCAAAACATGACTTGGAGCATGCTGTAAACACTACTCAAATTTGTGATTTAAACATTGAACATTACAGGAACAAACTTCTACCAACTAGAGAACCAAACCTTCTGTGGAATGCCTCACAAGCATAGAGAAAAATCAACTGCATCTGTTTTTCTTTTTATTATCAAACAGAAGAAACTACTAACCTTCCCATGGTGTGTCATCTGGTCCAAATATGGTGGCACTCCACACAAAAAGGTTCTCATCACCATAAGGGCTTGCACTGCAACCCTAACAAAGGAAACCATGGAGCACATGCACATAATTAAGACTTCAGAAGAATGCAAAAGAATTGCCAGAACAGCATAAAGTTGTCAAATGAAGTTCACACCTACAGCAACCCTGCAAAAAGCATTTAACAAACATCAAAGAGGATAGCATCTACATTAATAATGTACGCAGATGACACAAATGTCAACAAGTTCAGAAGTTTTCTTGATTACCCAGTGATTGGCTATGGTCTTGCCATACATAGGAGATAACAATAATTGAATGCCAGAACAAGAGCTATCATCCTTCCAAATGTGACAGTAAGAATAAAAATGTAAAACAAACTAAAATAGGCAAAAAGCATTAACCAAAAAAAGATGAACGGGACTTAGAACTTGACAATGAAATCAGATCTGTACTTGCAAGAGTAGCATATGAAAAGAGAAAAGATTGCAACCACCATGTTGAAAATGGCAGGAACGAAACAATCAACTTCAAAAAAACGAGTAAAAACCTGGAAAAGAACCCAGCAAGAAAGACCCACAAATCTCGAGAAAAATGAAAAACGCTTGAAGCCTTGACTAAGATGAAAAACACTTGAATTTACAACATAATCAGAAAGAAGAAAAGTTAATCCTGAACCACACGGAGCTTCAGCCCCAAAACTCAAATGGTATAAGGACAACATTGACAAACTGTTTAAGCCTACCATCTAGGAGAACTACCCCCCTCCACCATCAAGAAATGGACTGGCCATGTCTTAACAGATCCAATTGGATATAATTGCTTGCAATGAACAACTGGAGGTGGGTTTACAGGAGCCTAATGTATCTATGTTGAACCTTGAGCAATGCAAGTACTGAGGGACAAGTACTATGGCAAAAGCACCTACAAACTGAAAAGGAGGGTTGATCTAACCAACCTGGGAATGACAACCACACGGTGATGTTCAGGATACACAACCTTCAAAAGTAATAGCCGTCACTACATTGAATCGATAGCAGACAACAAACAGCTTGCCCAGAAGTGAATCCAAACAGAAGAGAAGGCATTTGTGTCAGTCACTACAGGAGCGTAATAAACAGCAAGGTGCTTATGAGAGTGGAGATCATCCAGAACAGGTGGCTAGAAGGTCTATCAAAATTCAATCAGTCCTTGGTGATGTCATAAAGAGATTCAAGTGATTTGTATCACTACAGCCATGACCATGTCAAGGTAGCAAGAGAAACAAATTCAAAGAACGAGCAAAAAGTTACAATAAGTTTGTGAAAAAAGAAGGATAATTCTCTACAACATACAATAATACAGTTACGAATCCTTGTTAGACAGAGTAGAAGTGGAAAGCTACAGATTTGCAAAGCGAAGGTGCTATCTACGACCGTAGGTAATGACGGCATTTGCGTCAGGGAAATTTTCAAATTTTCAAGAAAAAACAAACAGAAACAAGAGGTAGACCTTGCTTTCAATCTACACAGGTGATCGGACACTCGTTAGGCAAGAGAAAAGGAGAGATTGATGATCAGTGTAGCCCTACACGGCTTCAATGCATGACAGCAGAGGACAGATTGGCCTTGCTGATGCGGCCATAGGTCTGTGAACGAACTTGGAAGAACTGTTCTGCACTGTCACTGTAAGGAGATTCCGTCTTGTTTCATCCAATCGTTTTACGAGAACTCTTCCCAATGATTTATGTGAAGGTCATCGATATTAAAAATATCAGATAATAATAGATTACGATCGCCATAGATTTCTGGCCTCTAGATTTAAGCAAACGAGTCATTTTGAAGGAGGAAAAAGCAGAGTTTCAGGTAAAGATTGGATTACGATTACCATGGAAAAGGAGAACGAAGATCTCACACAAAGGACTGAGGCAAGGCATACCTCCGGAGGCTCGTTACGGATGGCCTTGAGATCGGACATGAGGCGGAGCTGCGCAGAGGACGCCATAGCCAGGACCGCGGCGGAAGCTCCGGGTCCTCTACGCAGGACCGCGACCAGGAAATGAGACCCGCTAGAAAGGGGAAGAGGAAGGAGAAGGAGAAGAAGAAGAAAGAGGCAGGAGAAGAATAAAAGGCGTCTGAAATTACTATTTGGAAAAAGAAAATGTCTATTGATTTAATAATTGATTTTTTTTAAAAGTGTCAATTTGTTAAAACTTATTTAGATAAAAATTTTGCATACGACAATCCTTTTTCTTTATTCTCTTTCCAATTTAGCTATAAGCAACCAAAAGTATCTACATGCCTACTTTGGAATCTCACACAATCATTTGATTCCTCATTTTCCATTATATACCTCAATATATAGACATATTGATAAGAGCCCAGCCACGCGCAAGTGGATTTCGCTTCCATCGGTAATACCGGTCCACCAGTGAACACACCACATATACATATATTGATTAGGTCTAAACCACGCACAAGTGAAATTCACTTCCCCTGGCTCAATAGAGATAGTAAATGTGTTGTACATATGGTGTATGGAGAGGTGGATAAGGCTTAATAAATATGAGATAACAAATAAGCATATTCAGCAGACTTAGAGCTAGGTGAGAAGAGGTAGAATATATGTGGCTACGAGAAAAGAACCTTGAAGACGTATATCAATAAGAGCCAGGCCATAAGTGAAATTCACTTCGACCGGTGGACTCAGTAAAGTTGGTGAACATGGTGGCCAACACACCTAGACTTTAACTTCAAAATTTGTGAGGCTCCCTAGAGTTGACATTGTACTCTGTTAATTAAGCGAAGTCGATATGACATGGTAGTGTGAGGCTGGTCATTTGCCAAGATCTTCATTCTCTCTTCTCACTTATTTATTTCCAACCCTCCTCACACATGATCCACATTAGCCATTTACCTACACATGTCCAAGAAACAAAGAAGTCCCCAAAGGGATGCACACAACTCAATGGACTTGCATGTGTCATGTCTCTAATCTATAAATACACAAACAAGGCATCCATAATTTATACATTGTTGCCAATAGGATTGTAGGAGGCCAAGTGTTTTTAGAGTATGGTTGTGTAATTGGTTTGTACCTTGGATATATTCTTAAGGCATCTTTCAAAGTTCAAACCTTCTCCAAAAAAACATAATTTATACAATGTAAGTATTGGCATAGGTAGTATATTCAAAAATTAGGCAAATGAGGTTAGCAAGCATCAAGCAAACATATAGTAACTAATAGACACTTTTCAATCATATCAAAGGAATGATATACACTCTTGAACCTTGTTTCCAATCCCACCAATGAGCTAGTTAAAGACAATTGCATGATGTTCACCTTCAACATTTTAAAGGTTATTGATGGCAGTGTGTAGATGTTAGGTTGCTAAAAATAGCCACTTTGACAACATTTATTAAAGTAAAGCAAAATTCTTACTAAAGTAAATCATTGTAGAGACTTCATTAAAGGCATCATTAGGAGAGAGAAATGCATATGATATGATATATTAACATCTCCAAAAGACCAAAATTACTTATGAGACCATGAGTTACAACCATCTATGTGATGATACAACAATCTAAAAAACGACAATAAATGTAAATGAACATTAGAGGAAAGCTAAAATCTAATGATAAAAGGAGAAACCCTAGCTGACAGAATCCATTTTGTTGTTGCTAGTACTTCTCACGAAGATCCTAACATCACAATCTTTGTTTTTTGCATAAACTTAGATAAAAAATAGTTAAACATGTTATTTCTTAAAGGGAATGCCCATATTTTTGTTGCTTGTGCTTCTCATCAACCCTTGTATTTGCTATTCTTTTTCTTTTTTGGCTACATAAGCAGTTTCATACTTCTAAAAAACCTTTTCAAAATGATCAATAAAAGGAAATATCCATCTTAAATAACATATAATTTGAATTATTATTTTGCTTTTCCACTTTTATTATTGGGACTAATGTGAGGTTCAACGAGGGAGCATGGGGTGCACGTGAGCAAGTAGTCTAATGGGCTTCTTGCAACTTTATTATTTTGTTTTTCCACTTTTATTCATATACTAATGTGAGGTTCAACATAGGAGCATGTGATGCACGTGAGCGAGTAGTCGAATTGGCTTCTTGCATTTGAACAACAAAAACTAGGCATGTGATGTTCCCATTCACCTTTAGGTGCCTCCAATTGTAGAAAAGTGATTGTGAAGAAATTACATAAAGAGAGGACAAAAGAGGAAGAGAGGACTCATAAATGTACTATAGTCAGATTCCCAACGGTGCACATCAATCCTTACAATAGCATCCTCACTGGCAATGCTAATTTTGAAAAAAAATGCATACTTGAACTCTACGAATACCTGCAGGTATAAATGTCTATTCCCAACATTGTTAAGGGCCCATCCAACTAGGTTGTGCAAGGGCAATGTTAACAATCAAGAGGTCTAAGGATGTCAACCATCCCACCCAAGGGCAATTTGCAATGCTAAATGTTAAAGGTTTGAGTCACAGCAACCCTTGTAATGTTTCTCACCACATCAAGACAAGTAACAAGTGGGGTTATGATTGCCTTGTTGATGAGGCTCTTACCAACATCCATGACCCAAGAGACACTACTCAATGGATCTTTTGACTTGGATAACAAGATTCGTCATGTGAAAAGTAGCATCTACATACAGTTATTTACAAAGCCGTTCAACATAACATTGTGGTGACCTCGTGTTTATGCTCGTGCTCATGTTCATGCTTTATTGTTATAAGCACCAATCATAGATTGTAGCTTTCACATTTTAAGTTTGTCCATATAATATTTTTTGTCTCAAGTTTTGTTCCTTAAACATGTTATTCAAGAATAAGTTTGGTGTTTTTTCCATTCATCATTACCTTAAATGTTGTTTTTCAAAGTGCAAATCCAAAATATGTTTTGCAAACAACATATTCCCATAGTCCTTATATCCAACTATACTTCACATACCAAACATACAAATGCTCACAAGAAGATATCATAAGTTTCCTTTTTGTAGCTTTTCAATAATTGAGAGAATCTCTTTATAAATCTTTGATTGTGGGGCTAGACAACTATTGGATGCTCTTCACATGTGAGTGATGGACTATTGAAACTATACCAACATCTTATTTTATGTAAAGAGAAATTCAACATCTTATTTTATGTAAAGAGAAATTCTCTTGAATTTGTTGTTTTCTTTGAAAGGGGTTTTAACTAAAGTTCAAGTACTACTGAATACACATGAAGCACGCTCACTAAACTAGGATAGATGTGAATACCATTGGTGTTTTCTTTAAAAGGGTTTATACTAAAGCTCAAGCTCAATTGAATGCATCTCAAGCATGCTACTAAATAGGGACAGATGCTTCTATAATCCCATATGTAGAGGTTCTTATTTGCAATGTTGCACCATGATTGAGAATCCCTACAAGTTCTCATATCATTGAGATCACAATCCACCTTGTTCATGGAGCTATTTATATGGCTAAATTTTATTTTCAACATCAAACTGACACACATATCTAATGTTTTCAACCTTGATTATCAAAAGTATTCTTAGATATTCTTTTGTCATGTCGAATTTCTCAAGGCACGAGCTAAGTTGCCTTGATTTGAGAGCTCCATACTTAAGTTTTAGTAACCCACGTATAGGTCATAAAATAGAAAAAAGAGTGATAGTAGCTTCTTTGGAGGATTTTTAAACAACAAATCAACTAAGGGCATAAGTTAAAACACCTTTGACTCCATCTATGCTTCAACAACTGCAATCAATACACCTACTCATGCACTAGTTCTTTAAAGTTTGATGCTAACTTCACTAAAATTTTTAAATTTATATTCATCATGAGAGCATTGTGTATGTCATTATAGCACTTGATCGTGTTTTGGGATAAGTATTAGCTAAGAACACATTCATACTCTCTTGTTTTATAGCATTCACTATTAGAAGATTTTGAAATCAATTGTAGCACATGTGGGAATTGGAAAATAAAGGCCTCATTCCTAAGTGATAGTCCTAGTATACTATTTCAAGAGTGTAATATCATAATTCTTCCATCCAAACCAAAGCAAAGATAAGGTTCATTGGACCACATTATGCAACATAAATTGCAAGTTGCTCTAAAGAAAATAGATTATGTCTTATTCAATTGGTGACAACCATGTTTTGAGCTCCTCTCTCTCTCTCTCTCTCTCTCTCTCTCTCTCTCTCTCTCTCTCTCTCTCTCTCTCTCTCTCTCTCTCTCTCTCAATCGTGCCATTTTTTCTATGCTCTTCTATGCACACTATCCTATTTTTCTAGTGAAGGCTTGTTGGTCTTTGTATAAAGGATGCATATTAGCCCCTTGTATTTAAAAACATTGTGAGAAAGTTGTAGTATAAAAGCTTATAGTGTATACATTAGCAACACATTACATGTACATGGTGAAAGTAAAAACATAAGAGACAAAAGCAAAGGCGCATTCATGCAAAAAACAATATCTTTTTCATTTGAGATGCATATGTCATCAATTGATAATGTAATTAATACACATGGTCATGGTGTGTAAATGTAAACGAGGTGCATGGAGCCATAAATGTAAGGAAAATGCTAATCCTTACTATTAGTTACTAGAAGCTTTTTTGGGGGACTAGGGGCAGGGGAGACACATGTCCACTCCAGGGCTCCTGCATGAACATTTTTCTGAAGGCTATGTGTCACCTTCAAGCCTACACACCCAGTGAACACCCACCCTCCTATTTATGTCCTGTAAGCACAACAAGCATATGTTGCAAGTGAGAGTAGGAGAGTATATAAAAGGCACATGAATAGAGAACCTTATGCCCTTCATGGCTCATGGTCTAAGATCAAGTGGTCGACCTATAGGCTAAGATTTCAATCAAAATTTGAAATCTGACCAACACACACACACACACACACACACATGTTGGTATAATATAATATATTTATTGTATTTATAATATATTTATAGTACACTAGGTATAATACATATTATATTCACACACACACACATGCAAACTGTTGAGAATTAGCCTTGAAATATATCTTTGTAGAGCCATGTGTCCATTATGTTGTTGTCAACATTGGTGCATTGGAGAATCATGTTGTTGTTGTTGGAGGAATGCTTAGATGGCATAGATTCGTTGTCCTTTGGGCACGTGGGAAACCCTAGAGACCAAGGCCCATGTTCTTGCAAGCTTCCACCCAAAGCAATCCTCCCTTAGACATTCCTCCTCTTCAAAATAATATCCACCCCACCCTCTTCTTGTTTTTCCCATCATGCATTCAACTTCAACTTCTTTGGTCCTCTCAGGGCCTAAAGAGTTGGAGTTCCTTTTACATGTGTGTGGCAAGGAAAGAAAAACAAAGAAATGATGAGTACTACTTAGTCAATTCACAGAGAGAGAGATAGAGAGGCACACACACACGCGTGCGCGCATGCACGTACACACACACACACACACACACACACACACACACACACACACACACACACACACACACACACACACACACACACACACACACACACACACACACACACACACACACACACACACACACACACACACACACACACACACACACACACACACACACACACACACACACACACACACACACACACACACACACACACACACACACACACACACACACACACACACACACACACACACACACACACACACACACACACACACACACACACACACACACATGTAGGTCACCAATTCGTAATATTCAGAGGAGACTATTGATCGCTAGCTACTTTTGTTGGAGGGAGGTGATACCCCACCTCTTGGCATGCACGCAACCTTAAAAGCCAAGGTTCACCTTCTAGTAAGCTTCCACTTGGAGCAATCCTCATGTAGAAATTCCTCCCCTCAAAATATTATTCTCTATCTGTATCTCTCATTCTCTTCTTGATTTTCCACTTATGGATCTAACTTAACTTTTTTGGCCCTCTTCAAGCCTACACTACCCATTGCCTCTCTCTCTCTCTCTCTCTCTCTCTCTCTCTCTCTCATATATGTAAATTTAACATACTCCATCACTTGTTAGAAGGAGCTACCAACAAAGTGTTCACTAAAATCATTTTTGGTCAAATATATTTAAAAATACATAAAATTTTGAAGGAATTAATTTGGAAAAACTTTGCATATTTCCTAATCATATAATTGTGATTTTATAAACTTAATATTTAATATCTATTTCTTCAACTTTTGACATTTAAACTTTTTTTCCTAATTCACCCCAAAAAAAAATCACAGCTTATATAGAGAACTTTTATAACTATACATTGACATAATAATCGAGATTTTCCACATGGTTTGGTTATTACTGCTATTTGATTTGGCATTATTGCTGAGCGAGCAATTGGTACTTCTCAACTTCCTATGATTGGGGCAATTGATACTTCTCAACCTCCTATGGTTGGGGCAATTGATGCTTATGCATAATATAGAAGCTTTGAAGTCTCTCATGGTTGGTCTTTGTGCCTCATCGCCCATGAGCCCTCTTGGCACATGAAATGTGCATTAGGATATGAATGACTTAATTGTGATGACTAACATATGTGCTTTGAATCCCAATGCAAAACACTAAGAGAACATAAGTGTGAATTGCCAAGATAATCTAGATGTGAGGTGCCTAGTACATCTTATGTGACACATCTTCTCATTCAAATATGAAAACATGAAAACAAACATCCTATCAAGCTTAAATATTTGTATAAAGAATGAGCTAAGACCAAATCAAATTTGGTAAGTAAAGCTCACTTACAATGATGAAATATATTATTCCTCTAGGAATATTAAATATGTGGTAAAAGCTATTATTTAAAGTGAGGGATATTTTGACATACTTTAAGCTTGGAAATTAGTATACTTTATATCGTGACCCATAGTCTAGGGTAAGTGCAACAAACTCTCAAATACATACACTTTGTAATAGGAGAAGCTTTCCACGTGAAGGATTTGCACCAACACCCATACAATTCATAATGTTGTTGGTTAATACATACAATCAAGTGCATTGATTATCTTAGCAAGGATATCCACTATCCCTTCTTTTATTCTATGTTTTCTCACCACACTCCCTCTCTCTAACTCTCACTGACTCTCCTATTCTCTCTCTCAATTTTCTCTTTCTCACACAAACTCTTTCCCTATCTCTCTCTAGACCTTACAAACGCACATGCACACACACACACACACACACACACACTCTCTCTCTCTCTCTCTCTCTCTCTCTCTCTCTCTCTCTCTCTCTCTCTCTTCCCCACCAACCCAAAGGCACATCGTACAAAGTTGAGGATTGGGGGATGGGGACAATTGCCATTGAGGCAATGGGAGCAAATTAACGAGAGGGATGGGTAGGGTGATTGAGTCAAGGGGCAGTGGGAGAAAATTAATAAGGAGGGGGATGGGGAGGGTGATTGAGTCAAGGGGTAGTGGATTTGGTGGGGATGAGGAAAGAGGGGGTGCAGTGAGAAATGAGAGTAAAGAGAGAGTAAAGAGAGGAAATAGTGGGGATAGAGGGGGAGTGTAGTGAGTCAAGAGAGTAACTTGGATATGTTATTATAATTAGTCTCCTTATTAGGATTTCTTGGAAATGATTCAATTCATTGTTTTCATATGACTACTCTAGGATTGTACTTGTGATTATAATAAGAAGATTCAAGGGATTATGTGGAAATTGAGTTTGTCGAACTAACAATGGGCCACATCCAATTGGGCTATCCCCAAGGTCCAATGCTAAAGCTAGAGAAAATAAAATAAGGTACACAGTATCGAAGGTTGAGAGCCAAGTGATGCAAATAAGGCTAAGCATATTGTTTCTTGCTCACCCTAAATGGGCTCTAAGCAAGTAAATCCCTCGTTGGCCTATGATACGAACGTGGAAACTTTGTAATCTCCATTGCTCATTGTCATGGAAGACCCTACATTCTAAACAAGAGGTGGAATGACTTCATGCATTCAAAAATAATATAAATATTGTAAAAGATTTTGAATTGCAATTAAAAGGAATTGTTTTTATTAATTTGTTATATGGATTGTGTAACAAACATTGTGCAATGTGTTAATTAAGGAAGTTGATTATGTTCATTTCATAGTGTGGTAGCATAAAGTGCTTAGATAACTAAAGATTTTTGAATGTGTGGTTGAAAAATAGGTGGATCGAGGTCACAATGACCCCATTCTAAGGATAGGTGGACCCTATTAGTTTGGTGGCTTTCTATGTTGTTGTTAGGATTAGAATGGATTGATCATGACCATATTTAATACTTAGCTCCCCTTTTTCACTCTCTTTGAGCTAAGTACAATGTTAGGTTATTCTCATCCTTGAGAGGATGCTAAGTGGTCTCTTTAGGAGCGTTGATAGATTCTTGTTTTTAGGAATACAATTAAAAGTTTAAGGACCCTCAAGTTTGATCCTTTTTGGTTGAGTTTTTGGCATTTTGCTACAAGGAAGAATTGGATAGATAAAAAATAAAAAGGGAGGAAAAAGATTATCATCTTCATACCTTCTCAATCAATCCCATACTTTCTTAATCTCTTCATCAACTAAGATCTATCTAGGGCTACATTCATTAAGCCATCAACAAAATGTTGTTTGCAAATCTCTATGACATCCAAAAGAAGAAGAGGTGCATGATGGAGACATAATTCAAGCCAACAATCAGATCATTATCAGAACAAAGAACAAAGGAGTAGTTAACCTTCTATCATTATATTAATAAGTCTAGGTTTTCATAACTTGGATGCATTGTTAACTTAATCTCTTCATTTTCTCGGTATTTACGATTGAGACCCAAGTGATGCAAATAAGGCCAAGCACATTTTTACTTCATCATCTTAGGTGGATGATTTTAGAGGGGCTAAATTGAGCAAGTAAATATATCATAAGCCATGTGGAAACTTCATGATCACCATTATTAGATAGGGATGGAAGACCTTCAATCCTAGAAAAGATATTAACCACCATAAGAACTGCCAAACTGCTAAAAATAACAATCGTTACATATAGCAGTTTAAGAGTCCAAAAGTGGAAAAAGTCTATTGGTATGCTTGAATGATTTCTGGAAAGAGCTACAATTTTTGAGAGCTTCAATGTTTTACTTTAGGCACTATAAGTATATAAGGTTAATATGTAAAATTTTCATCCATTACATATAGAAATGGAAAATTTTCTAGAAAATATGAGAGCTAAGCTCACTCCTATGCAAATTGCAAATAATTCTCAAGGTTACATTAGAGGATCTATAAGAGATACAAGGGTTGCATGCAATCTCTATTCACCTTTACCTTTGTTGAGAGATAGGCATGTGAACCCTATGTATACAAGGGTGGATAAGGGTAGTTGGGTATGAATGAACTAGAGGGCAAGGGGAAACCCTAACCCTAGCCATCAAGAGACTATTTAAACAACCTAAAGGTCACTCTCAAAGTAGAGGAGAGTATACTAGTTGTACTTGAATAACTCATTCAACAAGACCTTCTTCTTGTACTTGAGCTCTCTCTCTCTCCCTCTTGTGCACGCTCTCTTGCTCTCACTCTGATATTTCAACATGGTATCAGAGCCATCTCTAATCCAACAAGCTTCCTTCAACTCCATTTTCCACTAAGTTGAGAGCGGATTTTAAAGGCTATTCTTGAAGTAGAAAAGAGCTTGGGAGGCCCTAAAAGACCAAATTTTCATGCAAAATGAAATGGTTGTAGATCGATGAGTTGGAGTTTTCCTAGATGGAGTTCGATGCCAGGAAGCCAAAGCAAGTCTTGGTTCATCAATCAGAGTCCATTTGACTCTCCATTTAATCCTTGCAAGGTTTCACGTTATGAAAAAGCTATATGGTCCGGGAGCTGGAAAGCGCATGACGGTGGCCATGTTTACAGATTTTGATGTCACAAAGTCAGCTGTCTAGATAGAACTTGAATCAGAGCTCATTTGCCCCTCCAAAAGTGAAAAAACCACTTGGCCACAGTATGAAACCTTCAAAAGTGAACCCGATTTTTGTGTTTTAACTTTAAGCTTGTTTAAAGCCTCATGATATGAAAATACACATTTCTCAAAACGTTGGGGGGGGGGGGGACTTTTTTTCGGTGCCCATTTGTTGATTTAAAAAATGATATTTTCTTGATGTGCACCATCTTGGGAATCATCAAGGCATCAGGCTCCATCAATTCTTCGCCCTCCATTGCATTAGAAATGATCAAAATTGATTCACTCTATAGCAAGATCTCATTTTAGTCTTTCTCTCTGCTATTTCCTCTCTCTTGTGGTTTGTTCTCTGGATCAATGTAAAAGAGAGGGGGATGGGCTGAGATGAACGTTTGTTTGGCAAATGATGATGCGAGAGTGGAAAGAGAGGTGAATAGAGATTGGATGGATCATTAGTGGCTGTGGAAGAGCGTTAGCGGGCCTCCAACACCGAAAAATGCGTGTCATAAAATGATCAGTCTATGAGAAAAAGGTACATCTTATTGTTTTATGATCAATTGTTATTTGAAATGATTATCAATGCTTGGATTTGATTGCCAATCCTTTGTTTGATCAATCATGTTGAAAGAATCATAAAAAATTAGTCATATGGTAATTTTATACAAAACATGTAAAACCTGACACTAGACGGTTTAAGGAGAAATATACAATTTTTGGGTTTTTGGTGTGCATTTGGTGTTCCCATGGAATGAAACATGTTAAGAAAATCATTTTCCATAAGAGCAATCAGTCATTATCATTAATTTTCTATAAATAAATATGAAAAAATAATTAAAAATAAAAAAATTTAGATTTTTTGCATCATAAAAATTTAAAAAAAAAGATTTATGTTTGTGGATGTATGATAGAGCTTAAGCATGAGGTTTTAGCCCTATCTCTTTATCGAGTGATTTTTTTTCTATCACTTTCAATAAATAAAAAATACATAAAAAACCATGCCTTACACCTATCAATGCATGTAAAATTTTAAATAGTAGGGAGTAGGGGATGGTTGAGTGATGAAGTATGTTAAATTTTGATGTTTCATGTTGCATATCATATAGAGTTCGGAGTTGTTTAAAATTAAAAAGGGACTATTTGGTCGAGGAAGCTCGGTGCTAGCCCTAAGCAACAAAGCACTATCATAGCAAAAGAAAATCACGAAAAGAATTATCTTTGTACTTTCACATTATTGATTTTCAAAGAATAGATTTTTCTAAGCACGATGGTCATATACACACTTGTATTGATGCACCATATGGTATCATATCCTGAGTATCTTTTTGTATGAGTGATGACCCAATGCTGAGAGTGTGAGGTATCCCAAGCCGTAGGGCTAGATATCCGATTCCTTAGGGGTTATTTGGTGAGGTTTATCTATCATCTCTTGGATCGTTTAATTGAAAGAGTGGACTTTTGTTTCGAATGTGTTTTATGTTCGTGGTGCATCTTGGAGCCAATCCTTGAGGTGTAGGAGAGCCGTAGTGGAGACATGGTGATCAACCGAGGGGTGCTCCCTTTATGCATGCTACGTGGTGTATAACACCAAGATGTTTAGGGACTTTAGCAAATCCGGTTGTTACCATGGCGCAACCCATTGGAATCCCAACAAGGATGATGGACTTGCCAACCCATTTTTAATGGGTTAGCAGAGAAAGATGCGGAACTTCATATCAATGAATTCCAAAAGTTAATGTTTAACTGTCGAATTAAAGATGAATGACACTTGATGATGTTCTTTAATATGACTTTGAAAAGATAAGCTACAATATGGTATCATAGCCTAGAAGCTGGAACCATAACTACGATTAACTTTTTCTTTGCAACCTTTTGAAGAGAGTTTACTCTTGAAAGGGGAGGTCAGTATTGGCTACATGTCCTTAATGTAACACGTCAAGAACCTCACGAAAAAGTTCGTGGGTATGCCAAGAAACTAAAGGAAGCATTCTGTAGGTTCCAAACCTATATTCCTATTCTAGTTGCTACTCAGTTGCAATACTTTTTGAATGGATTGGACTTTAACATTCAAGTGTAGTAGGACTATTATAAGAGCAAAGGAGTTAGAATTGTGATTATAAGCAGCTCATACCTCTAGGGCAAAAATTGGAATCTGAGTTTAGGATTTGGAAATACTTTAGCATTGACAAATGGAGGTCAAGGGATACCCATGAGTTCTCCTAATGGGAGAGGAAGCATGATTCAAAATGTACCCATGTTGCCAGCTCCTCCTAGTGTGCCCATGCCTATGGCTAGTCAGATGGCTCCACCAAATGTTGGAAGCCAAATAATAAACCCTACCGTTGTTCCAAGAAATCAACAACCCAAAGACACCAAAGTCAATTCAAAAACCAAAGGAGAGAATGGTTTGGTGAGAAAAGTGAGCTCTTACTAGCTACCATGAATTCGATTAGCAAGTTCTCTTTGTAAAGTTAAGTCAAATGTAAACCTCCTATAGTTAATTAAGTTGTCTCCAGGAGTGCGTAAAGAATTTAAGAATATTCTTCACATTGGGTATATCATTGAACCCTTGGGAGTAACACAAGTAGGAGACAATTGATTTGAACATGCTGAAAAGTATTGTCCAAGGGTAGCAGCATATGTTGATGGAATATTAGTGGAACATGCTATTGTGGACATAGGATCCTCCATCAACATTATGAGTTCGGAATTGATGGTGGAGAGGTTGGGATTAGAAATCAAGAAAGATGCTTCCATGATTCTCCGAATGGCTAATGACAATTTAAGACAACTTGAAGGTTGTATTACTAAAGTCCACGTGACCGTTGCCAATGTGGAATGTATTTTGAACTTTAGGGTCATTAGGTTTGCTAGGCAACCTAGCTATCAAGTATTGCTAGGCATGCCATGGATTTTACAAGCAGATTATCAGTTTGATATACCCGCTAGTCGGTTGATCTTTGGTAGAGGTGCTAGACATGTAATAGTAGATGCCTATCTTAAATCTCCTCAAAGTGAGAGAGTTCCTTTATCTTCATTAGAGTTTTATATGCTAAATGTTCCATCTACTAGTGAGACGTCTAACGAGGGGTCCACTATGGAGAATATCTATCAAGTAACTTTGAATGAGCCAATAGAAGCTCATGAGAGGATAAGGGATGTGGATGTAATTGAGTTAGACCTTGGTACAATGAATGATTCACGGCCAATCAAATTAGGATCCATGCTCAGGTTGGAAGAAAGGAAGGACTATGTGTCCTTGATTCATGAATTTTGTGACATCGTTGCTTGGAGTTATGATGAGCTGAGAGATATTCCTCCAAGCTTGGCTATACATACGATCCCCTTAACAGAAGGTAGCTGCCTTGCACAATAGAAAGTAAGGCATATGCCTTTTGAATTAAGGGACGGCCTATTTGAAGAATTGACAAAGCTATGAAAAGTTGGCTTGATATTTTCGGTTCAACACACAGAGAGTGGTATTCACCAGTAGTTATCAGGAAGAAGAAGAATAATTAGATTCGGCTTTGTGTAGACTTTCGAGAGCTTAATAAGTAGACGATTAAATATTACTATCCATTAGCATTTATTGATCAGATTTTAGATCAGTTAGCGAGTAGGAAAATCTATTCATTTATGGATTGCTTTGCTAGATACAATCAAATGGCAAGACAAGTTGAAAAATGGTGTTTATCATTGTCTTAGGCACTTTTTGCGTACCATGTGATGGACTTTGGGTTATGCAATGCACTTGGTTCTTGGCAACGTACAATTGATAAGACTTTTGATGACATCTCCCCAAAGGAGTTAAAAGTTTTTATTGATGATTTAGGGGTAGCCACCACAAGGGAAAGCCAACTAATTATTCTAAGGAAATGTTTTGAGCGTTGCAGACAGTTCTACATTGCTCTAAATCCCTAAAAGTGCATCTTTGGGATACCCTATAGATTGTTACTGGGCTATGTGATTAGTTCGGCCGGTATTGCGACTAACCCTTGAATGATAAAGTTTATCTTTGCCATTAGCCCGCCGCTGCATACTCCAAAAGAGGTACACAGCTTTCTATCATTAGTGGGATATTGTTGGAGATTTATCAATGCACTAGTAGAAAGAGCATTGCCATTGATGAACCTCGTATCTTTTAACTGTCTATTTGAGTGGAATGAAGCCTGTCAAGTCTCTTTTGAGGATGTCAAGCAAGAACTAGCAAAAGCGCCAATTCTAAAAGCACCCAAAAGAGGTAAAGTTTTCTATATACTCTCAAAGCAGCCACAATGCATAGTATCAGTTTGCTATTTAGCCCAAACTTGGGAAGAGAAATGGCATCATCCAATTGCCTTTGCTAGTAGGAAGTTGGAGATATTTGAAGTCAACTATATGTACATGGAGAAATTGTGCCTTGGAATGGTTTTTGCAAACAAAGAAATTTAGGCATTATATTCTCTATGAGAATGTAGTATTCTTTATGAAGGCGAAAAGACTTAGAATATCATTGAACAAGTTGTAGCCGCCTGACCATTCAGCAAAGTGGTTAATCACTATGCATGAGTTTGATTATGAGTTTAGATAGGAGCAAGCCACCAAAGCTGCAGGGGTATTGTGGAATGCCTTGTGGATTTCGGGGGCCTAAAGGAAATTTTGGCTAAAGGAAGTGATATTGAAGGTCTATTTAAAATAGATATAGGTTCCATCCATTCCTCGTATACAACTATAACGCATTATTTATCTACATGAGGATTTGGGGCTGCTTTGTTGAAGTTTGAAAAGAGGAAGATTAAGCAACAAGCATTACGCTTTTCAATTATAGTGGGTGTTTTGTATCGGAGAGGGGTAGATAATATCTATCGCTGATGTATAGTATCTAATGAGGTACCATTCATTCTTGAGGAGTACTGATTTAGCATGTGGGGGACATTTTGTTGGTTGGCTTATTGCCCAAAAAGCTCTCTATGCTGGATATTGGTGGCCATTAATTTTCCAAGATGCTTTCAATGATGTTAAGCGTTGTGATGTTTATCAAAGACCAATGCCATGAAAGATCATAAGTGACATCTAAACCCTATTTTGGTTACGTTACCCTTTAAAAAATGGGGTATTGATTTTGTGGGACCAATATACCCTTCATTGACTATGTGAAAGTGGTATATTATTGTAGTGGCAGACTACTTTACAAAGTGGTTTGAAGCTTGAGCAACGGTGAAGGATAATGTTAAGGAGACGGCTAGTTTCATTATGAAGTAAATTGTTTGCCATTTTGGTCCACCCAAGGAGATAGTGTCTAATCGAGGGACACACTTCTTGAATAAATTTATCGTATCCTTGATGAAGATTAATCATAATAAAACTACCTCGTATAAGCCTCAAGCAAATGTCAAGTTGAGAGTATAAATAAACAGTTGGTGGGAATCTTATCCAAGATAGTATCAAAAAGTAAGCACGATTGGGATAAGAAATTGTATGTGGTAGTGTGGGATTACAACACGACATTTAAGAGAGTCACGAGCCACACCCTATTCAAGCTAGTGTATGGGAAAGAGAGTGTTTTGCCATTTTGTGTGTTTTGCTCTCAATCATTCATTGGGAGAGGCAGAAGCATTGTAGGAAATATATACTTCTCTTGCACATCTTGATGAGATTTGATTGCACACTTTACTACATCAAGAAGTAGGGAAGAAGATAATGAAATCCCTTCACGACATTTGGGCTAAGAAATATAAATTTACAAAAGGTTAGTTGTTGGTGTTGTATTATGATGTTGGTCATGAGCTATTCCCAAGTACATTTAGAAAAGAATGGCTCTATATCCCTTCTAGCAGATTTATAGGGGGTAGGGTTTAAGAATAAGGTTAATTTTAATAAGTTGAAGCCTTACTACATGGAAGGACTGATGTTGGGCTTAGTGCCTATGCAAGTCCTTCAAGATTCAGCTTTAATTTGCAGTAGGTACCACGACGAGCGGATGGGATGAATCATTCCATATCTTGAGTATCCGTATCTAGAGCAACGTTACCACCAAGGTCGAGTGATTTGGTGGAGTAAGGGCTATCAGGGTATTGAGTGGCGAGATGGATCTTTCACGTGGGAGATTAAGATCTACTGCCACCATTGTCAACGATTTCTGACTAGCGTTCCTATTGAGTTTAGCAAGGAAGGAGGTATTGTACCCTCAAGATAAAGAATGACTTTTCTTATCCAATAGTGTTGGTATCCTCTATAAGTTTAAGTTGAATCTTGAAGGACCTGCAAAGGCACTAAGTCTGATGTCAGCTCCTATACATAATAGGGCTTCAATTTATTGAAGTTTACTTTAGCTTTGAAGTCTATCCCTTGCAAATCCGTTAAAAGAGCTGTAGAGCCATTCTTTCCTATTCAAATAATCGTATAAGGGCCATCCCACTTAGGTTCTAACTTTCCAAGGAATAGCTCATGATGGATATCATAATATAGGACCAATTGACCCTTAGAAAATTTATACTTCCGAGCATGAAGATCATAAAGCACTTTCCTCCGCTTCTTCCTTACTTCCTGATGTAATAATACTTGTAATCTAATCTCATTCAGATGTGCAAGGAAAGTGAACCTTTCTTGCAATGCTTCCTCTTCACACCTTACTATAGGCAGCTCAATATCCAAAGGTAAAATACACTCTTCTCCGTATAGTAATTTGTCATGTAGCTCTTTTAACTATCATATTATAAGCCCAAATAGCCACATACAACTTTTTATTCCAATCATGCTTACCTTCAAATACCATCTTAGATAAAATCCCCACAAGCTGCTTGTTCGTACTCTCTACTTGCCCATTCACTTGGGGGTTGTAAGGCGTGGTCTTATTATGTTTAATCCTTAGTGCTGCTATCAAAGTCTCAATCACTTTATTTAGAAAATGTATCCATGGCTAGACACAAGCTCTATAGACGAATCAAAACTGCAAACAATTTGCCTCAAATAAAACTACTCATCTCCTTGGCATTATCCTTCATCGTAGTGCAGGATTCTCACCACTTTGTAAAATAGTTTGTCGCCACAATGATATAACACTTTCATGTAGTAGACGAAGGATGCACAGGTCCAACAAAATCAATTCCCCACTTCTCAAAGGGCAAGGTAACAAAAATGGAAATTAGTAGTCTCTTACGATTTTTCCTAGCATCGTGTCTTCGATAGATATCACAATACTTAACATATGCAAAAGCATATTGGAAAATTGTTGGCCACCAATAACCAACATGTAAAGCTTTCTTAGTGATTTGATAAGCCGTCCAACAAAATGACCTCCACATGCTGACTTATAGCATTCCTCTAAAATAAATGGTACCTCATCAGGTACCACGGAACGATGATATACTTCATTCACTCCCCTTTTGTACAAAACACCAGCTATAATGGAAAAGCGAGGTGCTTGTTGCTTAATCTTCCTCTTCTGAAATTTAAAAGAGTTTCTACCTAGTTGCTTATGGATAGATAATGCATAATCAACACATACCACATAGGGATTGAGGCTACATCAATCTTGCATAGATCCTAGCAGTCACTAATATTAGCCCACTCTTCCTTAGGCTCACCAAAATCTACTAAACATTCAACAATTCCTTGCAATTTTGGTGGCTTACTTTGAATCTCATAGTCAAACTCTTGAAAAGAGATTAATCATTTGGCTAGGCAATCAGAGGGTTGAAGCTTGTTCAACAATAATCGTAGGACCTTAGCCTTGGTAAAAAAACACCATTTTCTCATAAAGAATGTAGTATCTAAGCTTCTTGGTGGTGAACACCATAGCCAAATACATTTTTTCTAAATAACTATAACGAAGCTCCAAAGCATCTAATTTTTTGGCTTACAAAATCAATCGGATGATAAATCTATGCCTCCCAAATCTAGGATAGGAAACAATTAATAATATGCCTAATTGTTGTAGCTGTAAAGATATAGAAAATCTCACCCCTCTTTGGAGCTTTAAACATTGGCATTTTAGATAATTCCATCTTAACATCCTCAGATGTCACTGCACACAGTACAATCCATTCGAAAATATAGCTGTGTACCAAGAGATTCGTCAAAGGTAATGAACACTTAGCTAATGCATTAATGAATCGAAGATAATAGCCCACAGACAAAACAAAGTTGTGAACCTCCTTAGGTTTGGTGGGTGGAATCATGGCCACAATGACTACTACTTTCTTGAGATCAATGGTAGCAATGCCAGCCACACTCATAACATGGCCAAGCAATAAGATGTAAGGAACCCCGAATACACACTTTCAAGGATTTAACACTATGTAATGCTCGTGACAATGCTCAAAGCACTTATATAAGACAATGAGTTGTTTATCACAGGTTTTGGTAGCCACCCCTAAATTATCTATAAACGTCTTAATTCTTCAGGGAAAATATTGGCAAACATCTTGTCAGTCGTTCTTTGCCACCAAGACCTAGGAGCATTGCATAGAGCAAAAGCCATGACATGGTACACAAAGGTACCAAAGATTGTAATGAATGTCATTTTGAACTTATCCTCCTCAACTATAACATCTAATTATAACCTACAAAAAAATCCATGAAGGAGTACATTTCTTGCCCTGCCAACTAGTCTAAAATCTCATCAATAAATGGTAGAGGATGGTAGTCATTTACTATCTACTTGTTCAACTCCTTAAAGTCTACATATAGGCAGATTCGATTAAGAGTTCCAAGATCGCAATCTAATACACCGGCATCGCATATCTCATCTTTTGTCCCTATTGGCTCACTTGAATACACTTGATAGACCTCCTTCATTGTGGAGCCCTCATCACACTCATTGGAGCTCAAAGTTCCAGTGGTGGTGGCAGAGGTGCCCTCAAGTGCCTCCCATTCTATAGCGGGAGGTGGTGCCCTTTCATTCAGTGGGTGTTCGGGGTAAACCTCCAAAGTCGTTCTCCTCGACCCATGCCCAAAGATCAACTGACCAGCTAGGATGTCTACCAAACAATCAGAGTGTAATATCCATGACCATCCTAGCAGCGAATTGATACCTTGGTCTCCCAGAAAATCGGATAACATGAAAATCAAGAACACACTCAATATGTGCTACTTTACATATACGTGAGAGACCATTCCTTCTAGCTATCTTAAACTGTCATTGGCCATTTTTAGGATAGTTGTAACATCCTTTTGAATGAGTAAACCAAGCCTCTCTAGTAAATCCATACTCATAATGTTTATAGGACGGGTCTACCACAACATTTTCTATCAAGATGCCATCAACATATGTCGACACCCTAGGGCAGCGTTTCTCCATATATTTCCACCATTCATTGCCCACGTGATTGACACTAGTAGGTTACACAATATAACCCATTCATAGGATTTTCTTGAACTCCTTGCAAAATTAGGTGACAATTATATTAATTGTAGTAAGTTCACATCTGGCGAGAGCATTTGCTAGATCGAACTCACGGAAGTTTGCAACAGTCTTTTTTTCTTGCCACACCATCCTCTCTTTTGGCTTTCTAATAGCCTTAACAACCTCCTTCACTTTTGACTTAAGCTTGTTCTTAGCCATTGGCTCCTCTAAGACACCTTCAGATTTAAGAGGACCTACTTGGGTATGGCATTTGTAATCTTCTCATCAACCACGATAGACTTAGGGTCAGATTTACTTGTACTTGGGTCATCATTATGAATCTCTTTCATTTTCTAGCCCCTAGTGACCACTCTTACATTGTTGAATATTGTGTTCCCATCAATTAGAAGTGCCTCGACTAGATTAACCCCACTGGGCACTTCCTTTAGGGTGGATTTTCCCCTTTTGCAAGATTTTCTTAGGGCCCTCCCCTTGAGGATTTGCATAATTTGAATGATGATTCATTGGCACGAGTTGTTGACTACCTTGCTAGAGTGAACTAGCTCTACTCCAACATGTATTGGCCATATGCATGACTTCCCACATATATCGCACTTCACATGAGGGCAATTCCATGGGAGGTGTTGACCACCATACCACTTAGTACAACTAAATCTTAATGGACCACCCTCTTCAGGGCATCAAATTCCTATTAGATTTTGTTGCTTCTTTAAAAAGTTTATACCTACAGCTTTTGTCTATATTGTTTAATTATCATGTCAGTATAATGTGTCATCATGTCCTTGAATTTTCCAAGAACATTCGATGCACTAGACTCATAATCATAACTATCCCCTTGGCATCCCAATGGTGGCTTAACCACTTGGTTAGGTATTGGGGGGAGATTAGTTGGCATTACATTAGGGTTCATCATTTGGCTTCCACTATTTAATGGGCCCATCTGGCTAGTCATTGGTATGGCAACATTAGGAGGAGTTGACAACCCCCACCGCTTCGCAGCTAAGGAGTGTCTGGATAATATGAAATGATCTATCTATCAAATGTGTTTGTAGACATGAGTTTCAAACTATAGTCTAAGGTACTTCCCATTCCTGGCTCCAAGCAAAGGGAGTATCTCACATATATAGGTGACTAACACCTTATTATACATACAAATAGAGCACCTCCTAGTTGATTGATGTGGCTTCTATGGCTCTCCTACACCCCAAATATTAGCCCTAGGATACACGATCTCAAACATACAGAACAAACATGACAAAGTTCTCTCATGATATATATATATATATATAATGATCTAAGAATATTTCAACCTCACATAACATCTTCCCAAAGATCATCATGCTGCCCTATAGCAAAGGAACCTCACACCCTCAGCATAGATCACAACTAGGCATACAAGTACTATGTATCCAGGAGTTTTCCTTTTGATACCATGCTCAAATGAAAATGCAACGTGTATGACTCATTGTGCTCAAACAATTTCAACAACAAGTCAACTATATGTCGTGTTCATGATTTCATTTCTCTAACATTATGGTGTGTTGCAAAGGGACATTACATAATAGCACATGCTAACTCATGCTACTATTCCTATTCAAACTTAAATAAATCAAAGCCTATATGCCATGTTGTGCAATGAAATCAAAACTCATTCAAATCTTATCTCTTTCCATCCCTTTTTTCCCTAACGTTTAGGTTTTGCTTCCATACATAGGTATCAAAGGATTTATATTTTTTTTTTGTATAAATATGTGGTAAATACACACTTTTCACACATAAATAAGGATAGACTAAGGCAAATCCTCATACCCTATCCTCATTATATATCCACACAAACTCTCTTAACTTTTGATAATTTTTGTACATTAAAAGTAAAATTTTCATTTTTCCCCTTCAAAATGATTATTTTTCATGATTTTTTTCATTTATTTGAACATAAATTATTGCTTTTTCTCAATATTCTAATTTATGTAACAAATATGGACCATGTTCCATTAGCATATCGATTATTATTTCATGTAGATAGTTAAATCCATAAAACCCAACAAAATCTCCATTTTCACATTAAATCCCACATCTTAGTTTTTGTGGTTTTAGTCTTTCTTATGTAAATGACTGATTTTTTAAAAATGATTTTAGACATTGACAAACATGATTAAAGCATTTTCAACCACCCATGATAGACACAAGAGATACAATATAATATGCAATAAATTGACACTTATGCTAAATCCCTCACAATGATGTATCGTATTTTGAAAACCAGAGCCGTTGACACCACCCCACAATCGCTGACACTTGCCTTCACGCTTTCTCACTCCATTCCTTGGATCTTATCATGAACCAGCACCCATTCCCCCTCATCCTCTCAGCCCATACGAACAATGATTATGGCAAGAGAGAAAGACTAAAATCTAAACTCTCTATAGAATGCATCATATCTCTTGTTGTTTGTGGTGATATGGGGCGAAGCAATTGTTGAAATGCATGGATCTGAGCATGCCTATGGTGGCTTGAAGACATAGAGTGAACTCATGAAGACATAGAGTTGAAGATAGAATGTCAAACAAGTGAACTAGATTCCAAGTTTGAGATTTGGACTCATAAACACAGTCTTGTGTGGTTGGACAATGACTTGAAGAAAATTTGATTGTGTCAAAAGACACAAGTGCTAAAACCGAATCTTTTCCTTCTAAATTTGATGCTGGGAACTTCAGATTTAAGTGACAAGAACTTTAGAGTACTTGAGCCAGTGGAAAGATGAAGTGAAAAAAGCTTTGAAGAAAGTTGGCTATGGCAGATTAGGGTTTTTAGGACAGGGGTTTGATTTTTTGGTTGGAACAGCTTGTACAATTGATCATTTGAGGAATCCACTTAGTGGGAGGTAGCTTAGGTATGAAGCTTCATTTGCCCCATGATCTCGGTGAGAGTCGCACTGGGTGCAACGAGAGCACGTCGTACCAACAGACACATGCGCAAATTAGGCAGTGACTCCAAATTTGCGCAATCTAGAGCTACAGATCGCCAATGCCAACATTTGAAGAGCCAAGAGGAAGCACCCTAAGGTCAGAAAGATATGTGAGAGCGGAGTTTTGAGCCCGGGATGTGCCTAAAATTTGCCAAAAAATCCAGAATTTAGGGGAAAAATATTCGACATCGAAGGCGGCGGCTGCAGCTAGGACGATTTTAAGCACCAAGTGAAAGATGGCTTTCAAAGGCGGCCGAGCGATACTTGTGGATTTTTTATAAATTTTTCGACTACCGTGCGGGATGCCAGGAGCTGCCAGTCAAGATGCTGAGACGGACGCGCTGCAGCTAGGACGATTTTAAGCACCAAGTGAAAGACGGCTTTTAAAAGGCGGCCGAGAGATACTTGTGGATTTTTTATAATTTTTTCGACTACCGTGCGGGATGCCGGGAGCTGCCAGTCAGGATGCCGAGACGGACGTATAGGATTTTTCAGAGGTCGAAACTGAGTCCAAACGTGGAAGAGGCCAAAAATTGGCCAAGAATGAAAAGGTGGACATTGAGTCATTAAAGGGGGGTTCCCCCAAAAATCGCCATCCCCCCCCCCCCCCCCCCAAAAAACGAATTTTGGACTGCAAGCAACTTATCTAACAGACATTGAGCACCAACTTCTCCTTCTTCCCTGATCATATCGCCGGCTTTCACACAAGATATGGCTGACAGAATGACGAGATCATAATCTAGTCTTTCTCTCTCCTCCCTCTCTCTCCTCTCTATGGGCTGTTCATGCGCACTATCTTGAAGAAGGAATCGGGAGGGAGATTGAAGAAAATGGTGATGGAGATTGATGGAGATGTTGAAGATTAATATGCAGCATTGGATTGAGAGCAATGGAGGCTCCGTCCGCTGGTCATGCAGTCATTTAATGCGTCTCGGGTTTTGTAAAAACACAGTATGACCATTTTTATGAAGGAAAATGAAGTTTTTTGATAGTTTATGATGGTAATGATGTTCTTATTGGATGAAAATTTGTTTGAGTGCTGGTTGCATCACAATTAATTGCTGTTTATTAGAAAATTATGATTTTGCAATGATTTACATGTGCTATTTAATTCACGTAAAACCCAAAATGCGATTTATAAGAGGTAAAATGGTAGTTTTGTCATTTCGGGTGGGTGAAATGTGTTCCTATGGGGGAAAAATGGAAGATAAATTGAATGTTAGTGTGTTAAAGTGATTGGAATAAGAAAAATAAAAAAATAGCATATTTTATTGATAAATAAATCAAGAAAATAAAAAAATAAGGAAAAAATAGAAATACGTCTCACAAAAAAAAGAAAAAATATAATGATTGTTTGTGGATGTGTGGTAGTGGAAAAGCATGAGGTTTAGCCTCAGTTTGCCCTATCTCCTTGTCAAAGTTTGTGATTTATCGCTTTTTATACATCAAAATATGACAAAATGAACCTCTACACCTATGCAACGAAAGCAATACCTAAACGCAGGGGGTTAGGAGATTTGAATGGTGCGATTTGCGTGCTGATTGTTGCTGATTTTCTGATGCATATCATGACATAGAGTTTGTTGTATTTTAATTAAGAGGATAGTAGCATGAGTGTTGTCTCGGTACTATTCTTACATCGCCGCAACGAGTTAGTGAATGAGCATTGAAAACCCTGATTGTGCACAACACGTTTCTGATTGAAAATTATGTTTGAGCACTTTAGGATCATCCACCTTTGCATGTGCATGTCAACCATGGTATCAGAATACAAAGAATTGGATGCATATTACCTATTTTTAATGACGATGACCCACACTTGAGTGTGGAAAGGCAACCTAAGCCGTAGGATAGACGTTTGTTTCTTAGGGAATCATTTGGTAAGGACACATGGTATCTCTTGGAATACTTTCAAAATGAAAGAGTGGAGTTTGTTCGTTTGTTCTATATGTTGAGCAGCGCATCAAGGGGCTAATCCTTGTGATGTAGAAGAGCTGCAGTGGGGCCGCGGTGATTCCACCGAGAGGTTGCCTCCCATGTATGTGATTATCGTGGCATTTATTGCCAATGTGTATGGGTTCTCCCTCTGTGGAGTTTATAGAAAGGGAAATGTTGGACTATAAAACTATAAACACATAGATTAGGCTTTAGGACAGTTCGTCCTTTAGCAGCAGATAGACGCTCCTGGCCCGCGAGGCCATGTGGGTGTGTTTGTCTGTTATGAGCATGACGTCCGGCTAGTGCCATAGCCAGTGCCGGCCCATTTGAGGTCCCATTAGTGGTGCATCTGCCGGGAGCTGCCGACAAGTGGTGGTTCTCGAATCTAGGGTTTTTAGGGACCAAAAAAGTTGGTTTATGTCCTCTAACAAGGACCGTCAAGTCGAAATACAAAAAACAGAACGTGCTGAGAGGGCTAGACGGCGGTTGGAGATTGTAAGTCGCTATTCTCCTCAAAGGAGCAGCCCGATATGCATAACAGGCAGTGGTCCTAGTAACCCAACTATTGTACATAGTCTTTTAGGTGCAGAAGGAAGTGCAAGTTCTTCCTCTCTTCCACCAAGTCAACCCACTTCAAGTGGGGGTGTGATTCCATCAGTCCAAACTCCTATTGTCAATCCGATTGTCGTCATGGCACAACCCATTGCAATTCCTGCAGGGATGTCGGATCTACTAGCTTTAGGAGTGCCTTTGCCCATTTTTAATGGGTTAGCTGAAGAAGATGCGGAGTTTCACATTTGTGAATTCCAAAGATTAATGTTTAATTACCGCATCCAAGATAAGGGACATCTCATGATGTTTTTTAACATGACGTTAAAAGGAAGGGCTGCAATATGGTATCATAGCATAGAGACTCGAACCATAATCACAATCAACCAATTTTATGTAGCTTTCTGAGGAGAATATGCCCCTGAAAGAGGTGGCAAATACTGGTTGCATGTTTTGAATGTAACACGCCAAGAACCCCATGAGAATGTGAAAGCCTATGCCAAGAAGCTTAAGGAAGTGTTTCGTAAGTTATAAACTTACATTCCCATTCCGCTGGCTGCCCAATTGCAATACTTCTTGCATGGACTGGATTTCAATATTCAGGTACAATTTAGCAGTGTGGCTTTGGCTGATATAGACACCGCCATCGCGCGGGCAGAAGAAGTAGAGTCACGATTACAAACGGCCTACTCCTCTCGAATAAATCTTAATGTGGGTGTAGTACCTGGAGGAAATTTACCATTGATAAATGGAAGTCAAGGCACGCCTATGAATAACCCTAATGGGAGAGGAAGCATGGTTCAAAATGTACCTTTGCTGCTAGCTCCTCCCAGTGTGATTATGCCTATGGCTAGTCAGTTGGCTCCACCAAATGTTGGAGGCCAAGTTTTGAACCCTAATGTTGTTCCTATGAGTCAACAACCAATGCCTAATCAAATTTTTAGGCCAATGGAACGACGGATAGACGATCAAGGCTATGAGTTGAGTGCCTCTAATGTCCTTGGCGAAGTTAAGGATATGATGAAGCATTACACCGACATGATTTCTGAACAATATCGGCAAATAGCTGTTGACGTTAATTTCCTGAAGAAGCAGTAGAATTTGATAGGGAGTCAATGCCCTAAAGAGGGTGGTCCCTCAAGATTTAGCTGTAAGTGGTGTGACAGACAGCATTTCCCTAGAAACTGTCCAAATGTTAAATGTGATATTTGTGGGAAGTCGAGCCACTTAGCCGCTACCTGTTGGAGTAAGATTAGTTTCCTCCAACAAGGGAGTAAACAGCTAGGTCCAGTTAATCATAGAGCACAAGGTAATAACCTCTAGCAAAATGATGGACCAAGACAAATACTGCAAAGGGGAAAGGCTACTATAGAGGAGTTGCCACAAGGCAATGGAGTCAGCCTTATTGAGGCTGTACGCGTCAATGGCGCTGAAATCTCTAACCTACAAGCCGTGACAAGAGGCCAAAAGGCTAAAGAGGGTGATAAAGATAATGCAAAACCGGTCGAGGAAAACCCTGAGCAAGGGGATAAGGGGATGCAAGTCCTGAATCCTGGCGTGGAAAGTGGACCTCTAAGGCGTGTTGACAAAACAGTCGACCCTAAGAAGGATGAGGAAGTGCCAAGAAAGAAGGCAAGAACTAAAAAAGAAGTACCAAAGCTGGTCCCGAGACCAAAAGAAAGGATGGTTTGGCGAGAAAAGAGAGCTTTGGCTACCTATCATGATTTTGATTTAGCAAGTTCTCTTTGCGAAGTCAAACCAGATGTAAACCTCTTATAATTGATTAAATTATCTCCAGGAGTATGCAAGGAATTCAAGAAGATCCTGCGTATTGGGTATATTGTAGAACCTTTGGGCATAGCACGAGTAGGGGAAGATTGGTTTGATCATGCTGAAAAGAATTTCCCTAGGGTTCCAGCCTACGTGGATGGAATATTAGTGGAGCATGCTATTGTAGACACCGGGTCCTCTGTCAATATCATGAGTTCAGAGTTGATGGAGAGGTTGGGTCTAGGCATCCAAAAAGATGGCTCCACCCTTCTTAGAATGGCTGATGATAGTCTAAGGCAACCAGAAGGTTGCGTTACTAAAGTCCATGTTACAATTGCAAGTGTAGAATGCTTCCTGGACTTTAGGGTGATAATATTTGCAGGACATCCTAGCTATCGAGTCTTGCTAGGTAGGCCTTGGATCTTACAAACAGACTGTCAAGTCGATATACCCGCCGGTCGAGTGGTTCTAGGTAGAGGTGCTAATCGAGTAATAGTTGATGCTTACCCTGAGTCTCCTCAGAGTGAGAGAGCTCTTTTATCCTCTACTGAATTAGAAACAACAGATGATCCATTTGGTAGTGAGACATCATCCATCGATGAATCTAAAGAGGGATCCACTACAGAGGATATTTATCACATAACTCTAAATGAGCCGATAGAGTCGCAAGATAGGATAAGAGATGCGGATATGATTGTGTTAGACCTTGGCACGCAGAATGATTCACGGCCAATTAAATTAGGTTCCATGCTCAATTCAGCAGAAAGGGAGGACTATGTGTCCTTGATTCAAGAATTCCGCGGCATCTTTGCTTGAAGTTATGATGAGCTGAGAGGCATTCCTCCCAGCCTGGTTGTTCATACTATTCCTGTAAAAGAAGGCAGTCGTCCTGTGCGTCAGAAAGTAAGGCGTATGCCTTTTGAATTGAGGGACGGGATGTTTGAGGAGTTACACAAGTTACGGAAAGCTGATTTAATCTTCCCTATATAGCACATAGAATGGTGTTCACCAGTTGTCATCAGGAAGAAGAAAAACAACCAGATCCGACTATGTGTAGATTTTAGAGAGCTGAATAAGCAGGCGGTTAAGGATTACTACCCGTTGCCATTTATTGACCAGATTTTGGATCAATTAGCAGGTAGGAAAATATATTTGTTTATGGATTGCTTTGTAGGATACAACCAGATGGCAATTGCACAAGAGGACAAGTTGAAAACAACTTTTATTACTGTCTTTGGTACTTTTGCGTACCATGTGATGGCCTTTGGTTTGTGCAATGCACCTGGATCATGGCAATGAATAGCAGACAAGACCTTTGGTGACATCTCCCCAGATAAGTTGAAAGTATTTATCGATGACCTGGCGGCAGCCACTGTAAGGGAAAGGATGTTGATTATTTTAAGAAAGTGCTTTGAGCATTGCATGCGATTTTGTATCGCTCTTAACCCACGGAAGTGTGTCTTTGGAGTGCCTTATGGGCTGTTGCTGGCCATGTAGTCAGTTCAGTAGGGATCGCAACTGACCTTGAAAAGATCAAGGTTATAGTAGCTATGAGTCCACCACGCACTCTGAAAGAGGTACATAGCTTTCTGTCATCGATAGGGTACTATCAGAGTTTTATAAATGCCTTGGTACAAAGGACATTGCCACTAACGAACTTATATCCTTTAGCTGTCTATTTGTATGGAGCGACCCTTGTAAGGTAGCTTTCAAGGATGTGAAACAGGACCTAGTAAGAGCACCAGTTTTAAAAGCACCTAAAAGATGCGGGGTATTTTACATATTTTTAGCAGCCACCATGCATAGTATCAGCTGCTACTGTTTAGCCCAAATCTAGGGGTAAAAATGGTATCATCTGATAGCTTTTGCTAGTCGAAAATTGGGCATATCAGAAATTAACTACATCTACATGGAGAAGTTGTGCCTTGCGATGGTCTATGCGACTAAAAAATTCAGGCACTACATCCTCTATGAGAATGTAGTTTTCTATACGAAGGCAGAAGGGCTTAGATTGCTTATGAACAAGCTGCAACTGCCCGATCGTCTGGCAAAGTGGTTAATCACTTTGCAAGAGTTCGATTATGAGATTAAGAGTAAGCCATCGAGGTTGCAGGGGATTGTGGAATGCCTTGTGGATTTCGGGGAGCCGAAAGAGACTTTGGCTGAAGGAAGGGATATTGAAGAAATGTTTAAAATTGATACAGCTTCTATTTCATCTTGGTATGCTGCTATCATGCATTATCTATCAACAGAACAGACTGGAGCTGGTTTATCAAAATTTGAAAAGAGGAAAATCAGACAACAGGCTTTGAAGTGAAAATTAAATTAGAGCAAAAAAAAAAGGCATCAATTTTTAAAGTATTTAAACCTCTATTTTGTGAAAATATAAACATTTTCTTTGAACATTCAAAAGTTGAATACTAATAAAATATGCATGTGAATCTAGAAGTATAAATGAGGGTGAATCTACCTATCAGATTCTCCTACATGTACAATCAATTCCAAAAAGTGTGGATGCAGAAAATATGATGTATTTATGTGTGCAAATTTATGGATTCTATATGTGTCTCTTTCCTTTGTTCCTCCTCGATTTGAATGTGTGAGAGTGAATGCACATTATATTGAAAGAAAAATATCTATTTCATTTCATTTCTAGGTCTTTACTTTATCTTTACACACTTGCCCGTTATTGAAGTTCATTTAAATGGTTGTTAGTTCTAAGGATGAGATAGTGAGTTTTGAATATGATTTTGTCAAGCATCATATATGCATATGTAATGCTATATCAGCAGCGTGTTGATGATATCTATCGCTGATGTGTGATGCCTAATAAGGTTCCTTTCATCTTGGAAGAGTGCCATGACTCTTCATGTGGAGGGCACTTCGCTGGACGGTTGATGGCACAGAAAGCTTTAAGAGCTAGATATTGGTGGCCATCCATCTTCCAAGATTCTTTTGAGTACGTTAAGAGATGTGATACTTGTCAAAGACATGACAGTAGAGAGAATAGGAAACACCCACTTACGCCTATTATGGCTATCCTTCCATTTGAGAAGTGGGGTATTGACTTTGTGGGTCCTATCACCTCGTCGTCTACTACTCAAAAGAGGTACATTATAGTAGCAACTGATTATTTTACAAAATGGTCAGAAGCGCGGGCGACGAGGCAAGACAATGCAAAAGAGACTGCAAGTTTCCTTTTAGAGCAGATTATCTGCCGTTTCGGTCCACCGAAGGAACTAGTGTCGGACCTGGAACCCACTTTTTGAATAAAGTGATCAAAAGCCTGACTAAAGCTTGGCAAATCAAGCACAACAAAATGACCCCCTATAATCCACAAGCCAACGGGCAAGTTGAAAGTACTAATAAGAGGCTTGTGGGTATCTTGTCTAAAATAGTCTCGGAGAAGAAACGAGACCGGGATAGGAAGTTGTATATGGCAGTATGGGCGTACAATACAACGTTCAAGCGAGCTACTGGCCATACTTCATTTAAATTAGTTTATGGGGAAAAGTGTGTGTTACCCCTCGAAATCGAGTTGCCAACCATACGGTTTGTAATTAATCACTCTTTGGGAGATGAGGATGCACTCTTTGTACGGTTCACGACCATAGCCCACCTGGATGAGCTGAAATTGCAGAGCTTATTACACCAGGAGGTAGCTAAATGTCGGATGAAGCAGTTTCATGACCTTAACGCAAAGAAGTATATCTTTAAAAAAGGGCAATTAATTTTGTACTACAACGCGCGTAGGGAGCTATTTCCAGGGAAGTTGGAACCTAGATGGGATGGCCCCTACAAGATTGTCAGGATAGGAAAAAATAGGTCTACGGCTCTAATAGTTGATCTGCAAGGAGTAGATTTTAAAAATAAGGTTAATCTTAATAAGATTAAACCTTATTATTTCTAAGTATGCTAACACAGAGAAATGCATTGTAGGTCCATGCTGGGGCTGATTTGAGACCTGAAAAGAGCTTAAAGCTGGTTGATGGGGCGGTTAATTCCTTATTTGGAGCACCCATATCTAGAACAGAGATACCATCAGGGGAAACTTATCTGGTGGAGCAAAGGATACAAAGTGATTGAGCAAGAAGATGGAACCTTTGTGTGGGAGATCAAAGTCTTCTACCATCACTACTTACAAATGTTGACAAGTATGCATGTTGAGTTTAATGAAGAAAGTGGGATGGAGCCGTCAGTTCATCCTCTAAACATGCCAAATTTTGATTATCATAATTACGAATAGAGGAGTTCGTGATGGAAGGCTGTGCAAACCCATTGTGGATGTACACATTATATTTTGACGGAGCATCTAGGGGCCCTAATAAAAAAAGGGAGTATTGGAGTAGTAATCCGAGATCCCTGACGTAGAGTCATGATGAAGTTAGCTACTTATCTCGGGGTAGGATTCACTAACAACATGGCAGAGTATAAAGCCTTGATTATGGGACTGTATATTGCCAAGCAAGGTGGTATTTGGCGGTTGTTAGTAAAAGGGGATTCCCAGTTGATCTTGAATCAGCTAGATGGGACATACACGGTGCGGAATCCCATCCTTTGTATGTATCATCGAACTGCCATGACCCTACTTAAGGAGTTTGAGAGAGTGTCTCTTCAGCTAATTCCACGTTATTCGAATCAATTTGCGGATTCACTGGCAAATCTTGCTTATGAAGAAGACATTTTCTTCAACTGTGGTTCTAGTTTGGATATTGCTATCAATAATGAGACAGGACCCGGTCGCTTGTGGGGAATGTTATCAGAGCATGCAATATATGGCAGGCGATGGTTGATATGGGTGATGCAAAGAGTAGCCGAGACCCATCTACTGTTGTTATCCTGGACCCATAGGCTGATTAGACAACATGTTATGCGTACGCCTCTTGCTATATATGCAGGAGGGATGGGCCATAATCTTATGCATTTAGCTTAGGGCTGTGAGCCCTATTTTTCCTTCTTGAAAAGGAGCATATTATTGTATATCTGTACTATTTCGGGGAGGGATGTGTAAGTGCTTTTCTGCTTGATCTCGTTAGGCCAAGAGGGCCAGTTTTGTGAGGTTTTAAATGGTTTATTTCATTAGGCCAAGAGGGCCAATTGTCTGTTTAGTACAGGTGCGGTTAATGGTTTCTTGTTTTAGTCCTGTGCTAGACAGGTCCAAATAAAAGCTTGGAAGGAGCCTATGTCGCGTGGAGAATTCTCATGGCCCTGTCTAGGTGATATCTCTCCTTTACGAGTAATGTGTTTGTATGCTATATGTGCATGTGTACTTGTAGGAAATTTTTTTCTTTTTTTATTGGGGACTAGCGTCCAAGGTATGAAGTCCCAGGTTTAGGTTAGGTTTGTCTAAGGGAGGGTTGAGTAGTCATTGCCTCCTGTGTAAAGACATTGCCAGGCATCGAAAGACCTGTTTTAGAAGGTCGTTCTAGTGACCCTGTTCTATTAGCCTGCTAGGCAGCCGTTCTAGGAGTTCTTATTAGTTGTGAGGTAGTTAGAGAAGCTTGCCGAAGGAAAATGATGATGATAGATAGAGAAAACAAAACCCCAATATCTCAAAGACCATAAATATATATAAAGGTGTGTAAAAAGGGGGTTTTAACCCCTAAAAAACATGGAAAAGGAAAGAAATGAAAATTTATAAGCATTTTCTCATCGCCTTGCAAAGTCCTGGTAGGTTCCTGGGGACGAGTCAGACCCGGGGCCGATGCCTTGTCTTCCTAGGGGTGGCGTCTCACTGGAAAAGAAGAAAGTAAGGAAGGTTGGAGCGAAAATAAAAGGGAGCATTAGAAAAGGATTAAGTGTCGCCTCGCGAGGGCTTGGTAGGTTCTTGGGTACCAAGACAGGACCCGAGGCTGATGCCCTATTCTCCTTGGGTCACTACACTCAGCTCCCTCCTTTTTGCATGCCCAAGTATGGGGGGAAAAATAAAAACCTGAAAGAAGAAATGTGCTAAAAGACAATACTTCTTGATCAGGCTATAGGAGTCCTCACCTAGTAGGAGCTTTTGGGGTGTGTTGTCCTTAGTTAGGTCGGTAGTTCAGACCACCACTTAGGGCGACCTCTTTGATAGTTCTTTTTAGTTTGGCTGTGTTGGAGCAGTCGGTTAGTGACTAGCTTGGGACCTTCTATCAGATTATGCTAGGCCTACTCCTTGTGGATTTCATGCCTTGGTTTTGTCAGGGGTAGGGTGAGCACTGTGCTGTGTTTTAATATGTATCTATTTTGTATCAGCTTGATGCTTCCTTTGGTTGTTTTGTGCAGATCTGTTGTGGGATTCGACGGGTTGAGTCACCCTATCCCGTGGTCGCCAATGAGAGCGGAGTTTTGAGCCCGGGATGTGCCTAAAATTTGCCAAAAAAATCCGGAATTTAGGAAAAAAATATTCAATATCGAAGGTGGCGGCTGTAGCTAGGACGATTTTAAGCACCAAGTGAAAGACGGCTTTTAAAAGGTGACCGAGCGACACTTGTGGATTTTTAATAATTTCTTCAACTACCGTGTGGGATGCCGGGAGTTGCCAATTAGTGTGGGATGCCAAGATGGACGCGCATGATTTTTCAGAGGTTGAAACAGAGTCCGGACGCAGAAGAGGCCAAAAATTGGCTAAGAATGAAAAGGTGGACATTGAGAGATTAAACGGGGGTGCCCTTTGGGACCTTAACACCCCCCCCCCCCCCCCCCCCCCCCAACAATCGAATTTTGGGCTGCAAGTAACCTATCTAACAGACATTGGCCACCAACTTCTCCTTCTTCCTTGATCATATTGTCGGTCTTCGCGCGAGATATGGCTGACAGAATGAGGAGATCAGAATCTAGTCTTTCTCTCTCCTCTCTCTCTCTCTCCTCTCTATGGGCTGTTCATGCGCACTATCTTGAAGAAGGAATCAGGAGGGAGATTGAAGAAAACGGTGATGGAGATGTTGAAGATTGATGTGCATCATTGGATTGAGAGCAATGGAGACTCCGTCCACTGGTCACGCAGTCATTTAATGTGTCTCGAGTTTCGTAAAAACATGGTATGATCATTTCTATGAAGGAAAATGAAGTTTTTTGATAGATTATGATGGTAATGATGTTCTTATTGAATGAAAATTTGTTTGAGTGCTGGTTGCATCATGATATTACTGTTTATCAGAAAATTATGATTTTGCAATGATTTACATGTGCTATTTAATTCCCGTAAAACTCGAAATGCGGTTTTTAAGCGGTAAAGTGGTAGTTTTGTTATTTCGGATGGGTGAAATGTGTTCCTATGGAGGAAAAATGGAGGATAAATTGAATGTTAATATGCTGAAGTGATTGGAACAAGAAAAATAAAAAATAGCATATTTTATTGACAAATAAATCAAGAAAATGGAAAAAATAAGGGAAAAAATTGAAATACGCCTCACAAAAATAAGGAAAAATATAATGATTGTTTGTGGATGTGAGGTAGTGGAAAAACATGAGGTTTAGCCTCAGTTTGCCCTATCTCCTTGTCAAAGTTTGTGATTTATCGCTTTTCATACATCAAAATGAAGCTCTACACCTATGCAACGAAAGCAATACCTAAACGTGGGGGATTGGAGGTTTGAATGGTGCGATTTGCGTGCTGATTGTTGCTGATTTTTTGATGTATATCATGATATAGAGTTTGTTGTATTTTAATTAAGAGGATAGTAGCACGAGTGTTGTCTCAGTGCTATTCTTATATCGTCGCAATGAGTTAGTGAAAGCCTGGTTGTGCACAACACGTTTCTGATTGAAAATTATGTTTGAGCACTTTAGGATCATCCACCTTTGCATGTGCATGTCAACCATGGTATCAGAATACAAAGAATTGGATGCATAACACCTGTTTTCGATGACGATGACCCACGCTTGAGTGTGGAAAGGCAACCTAAGCCGTAGGATAGACGTTTGTTTCTTGGGGAATCATTTGGTAAGGACACATGGTATCTCCTGGAATACTTTCAAAATGAAAGAGTGGAGTTTGTTCGTTTGTTCTATATGTTGAGCATCGCAGCAAGGGGCCAATCCCTGCGATGTAGGAGAGCTGCAGTGGGGCCGTGGTGATTCCACCGACAGGTTGCCTCCCATGTATGTGATTATCGTAGCATTTATTGCCAATGTGTATGGGTTCTCCCTCTATGGAGTTTATAGAAAGGGAAATGTTGGACTACAAAACTATAAACGCATAGATTAGGCTTTAGGACAATTCGTCCTTTTAGCAGCAGATAGACGCTCTTGGCCCGCGAGGCCGTGTGGGTGTGTTTGTCTATTATGAGCATGAGGTCCGACTAGTGCCATAGCCAGTGCCGGCCCATTTGAGGTCCCATCAATATGCCCAGAAGAAAAATTCAGCTAAGATGGCTTGGTTGAAGAGATCCAAAGGCTCCAAGGTGGGTAGGTGCATTTGGCTATGGCTACCATAAGGTGGAAGATGAAAATGAAGTTGAAAATGCAGTCATGAGCTTAAGCTGAGCTAGATAGAAGTGGAAAGGAGCTGGAGGATGAAATGCATGGATCTGAGCATGGCTATGGTGGCTTGAAGACATAGAGTTGAAGATACAATGTCACATAAGTGAATTAGGTTCCAAGATTGAGACTTGGACTCATAAACACAATCTTGTGTGGTTGGGACAATGACTTAGGAAAGGACAACAGTACCATCATATTGCACTCAAAATGAAAGGAAAGTACAATGCTTTATAGCTTTAGGATATGTCCACTTTTCTACTTTGTGCTTATGGGATTCTGGATAGCCTCCATATCCTTTACCCAAACTACTCCTCAAAGAGGCTATACTAGGTGTAATTTCCTAAATGTAAAAAAAAATCAAGGATCTTAGAGCTAGGAGAAGGCATGATTCAGAGAGACACAAAATGCCATTTTTTGATAAAAAATGGGGCATCCAAAAAAATAGTGCCCCCTCCCCCCCCGATTCGTGATGTTTCTTTAAGATTAGGCTTCTTTGAAGCCTCACTAACATGTAACTTACCAAATAACCGATTCGATCCCATTGAATTTACATTATTGAGAAGTGGTTTTGAGCCAAACGGAGGGGCAAAACAACTTCAGATCCACGATCCGATTGGAGGAATAGCTTCATGGCATCAAACAATATTAACTTGGTCTCTATCATTTGCTTTCAGGCTTCTGGATTAGGTGATTGCTTTAAAACACTAGACCTTGTGGCCATCAAATCGACAAATTGACACTTGGTATTTGATTCTCAACATCAAAATCCAAGTGGAAAAACTCCAGCTCCTTGATGCATGTGATCAGCATATTGCCAAAAATGCCACTTTTATGGCTCTCATGCCACTATTGCGCTTTAAATTCTGCATTAAAATTAGTTATGAATATGTTATTGAGGATAAGAGCAATGCAATACATAAGCTCTTTCATGGCTCCTTGCATAGCAAAACACCAACCTTACAATATCATCAGACTTTATGATAGTGTATTGCCATTTGAGCTAGCTTTCCATACTTTTGGTGGCTTTAGGTCAAATTCTCACTTCAAGGCTTATCTTTTTGAAAATGGCAAGCTTCCCAAAGAGAGTCTTCATCCAGTTATATTTCCATTTCTTCACAATACTCTTCCCTTCCCTGATCAATATCTATATTGTGCTTGGGGGTAGAGCCTTTCAAAGTTCATTTTCTTCTAGAACTTTGAAGTAAAAATTTATAGCCTCCTCTCCTACTTTATCTTAGAATCTTTTCATTTGTTCTTATAAATATTCCTATTGCATCACATCCTTGGTATTCAAGAGGATGGTTGGACACCTTCTAAGTAGGGGCCCATAATGAACTCAATGGTTCCATGCTACACTGTGGTATCTCTAATGCTATCTCCATAACACTAGTTGTGAACCTTGAAACACGTCACAAGTATTCTCCCTTGGATCCTCAAATACTTGTGGTTCCACATTGTTTGTCATGGAGGAGATGATCTCTAGTGACTTTATGGGTATGAATTGTTTTGGCTTAGAAGGGTCTAGTTCTATGAGTCCTACATCTTCGAACTCCTAATCTCCATAGCATATACTGTTCAAATGATGCATAAGAGCCTCTCTTATTGGGGCTAGGATCAAAAGATTAGATGCTTGGCATAAACTTAAATTATTTAGAGTTTTGTTGGCCAAGCTCAATTGTGCCTTCAATAAACTACATCCTTAGTGGTGCTATAGATGGAAACTATCCATATGGCCTTTCTATAGAGCTCCTATTGTTGTGAGATCATATCCTTGAAGACATCAGCATGCACCTTAAGTAGACCTTCTCTATATAATGATGTTTCTAATTCATTGGTCTGCTTTCTTAATGCCTCTTCATAGGTTTTTCTTACTTCATTTTTAGTTTGGATAATGGCTCTAGTCAAACTTGCATTGACAATCTATTATTGCAAACAATGCAAGCTGCTTTGTGTTGTCTATGGGCTTGTTCATTCTCTTGGACTTCTTTTTCATAGATAGTTGTTTTGGCCTTTTCCTGATATAATTGGATAGTGAGGTTTGCTACTTGGGCTTGCACTTCATCTTGTCTCTTCTATAGCCTTCTATCCCTTAGTTTTTAAACTCTAACACAAGTCATGTTCCATTAACTATGCCTGGAGGTATTGCATCTGTAGATTGGTCTAAACTATGAAATTTCTATAGGCCTCCTAAGCATTATCTAATCTTATCTAGAGCTCCTATTTTCCATGGAGCACTTTTGCTTTATCCCATTTGAGTTCAAATATTTCCTTCATCTATGTCTGAGGTAGAGGAACATTGTATTAAGTTTAGATCTTTTTCATCCTTGTAAAACAATAGGAGTTCATGTAGGTCCCTTATATTTTCCTTCTTTCTATTGGTTTCTAGGCTAAGTTCTACTACCTGTGGTATGAGTGTTACCGTTCCAACTTTTTGTGGCCCCTTCACCCAATAGCTTGTTGTACCTATTTTCAAATTGGGTTTATAGTCTTGGATGAAGTTCAAGCATATGGTCAAGTAAGCGGGCCCACTACATATTTAGCATAAAGTTGTAGACCACATCACTCGACTAGTTTATTGGCCAAGTCATCCTTACTAATATATCATCAAATTTTTCATTGCCCAAAATTTAAGATATCCTACACCCTAACTAGTAGGTTGCAACTCATACTTGTTAACAATGTTCCACATTAAATATGATCTTATATTTGTTCCTAGGATCATTAATTAGGAAAGAAAACAACTCAAGCTCATTGATTTTCATGGATGGAACCTAAAACCATCCTACCATCTACAAAGTTTCAACAATGAATTCTTGTGAGAATTAAATGAAGACATGAATAAAATTCAATTTCAAACGAATTGATACAAAGATGACTTTGTCCACCCATGCATTCCACTGCGAAGCTCAGACGGTAATCTAAACACATGATAGAGGCAAAGAACTCAAGGGTAGTTGGAAAAAATTTGGCTACATGAAAGAGAGATTGACGATGGCTTTGGAGGGGTCTTCCTTTTATAGTTGGAGAAGGTAGTCTAGTTGGCCTCTTTGACCATATTATGAACCTTCCCTAGTCGGAGCCAAGGAATATTCTAAGGAATCCCTTTGCCGCCTGGTCACATAGACCTCGTCTGATATACAAGTCATGACCATTGTGCTCACACATGGCTTCTCCTCATAATGGGAGGCTTATAACTTAGAGCACCATGGATGTTGGTGGCACCTTACAAGGCTAGGGCATTGAGCATATCTAATACCCCCCCCCCCCCCCCCCCCTAATGTCCATATGTAAGTGAACTACATCCTTGACCCAATGTCAAGTTTCTGAAGATGAACTTGAAGCACATCCTTCATAAGAGCTTTGCTAAAGATATTTGCTCCATTCTCCTCCATTGGATAATAGACCAATGCTACTATCATATCCTCAATCAAGTCACACATATAGCGATATTGGATCTCGATGTGTTTGGTGTGCATGAAAAATTGGACGTTTGGCAATGTTGATGCAACTTTGGCTGTCACATCTTAGCACTGATGGATCTTCAACCTATACTCCCATATGCCATAGGATCCTCCTTAACCATACCAATTCACATGTAACAAAACAAGCTATCTTGTACTCTACTTATGCCATAGTTGGTTACTTCTTATTGATCCAAGAGAAGATTCCTAAACCTAAAGAGATATAATATCTAGAAAATGATTTCCTACAATCACTATCACCAACCCATTTTGAGTCATAGTTCCCCATAAGAGCACTTCTGGAATTGTATGTGACACCATAGTCAAGAGTTCCCTTCAAGTATCTAAGCATTGGCATCCCAACTTTCTAATGAATTTCCTGTGGTTTGTTTGAGAACCTTCTCAAAACACTAATAGCAAAACTAATATATGGCTTGGTGTTACACAAGTATACGAGGCTACCAACCAACCTTGTATACCTCCCAATGTCTACTAGTAATAATGTATCCTCAAGGGATAACTTTACATTGATCTTCATATGTATTGCTATCTCCTTACACTCGGTCATGCCAAATGCTTTTAAGATCTCCCATGCACACTTATTTTAAGAGATGAAGGTGCTACCAAGTAAGACTTCAATTCCCAAACAATAGTGCAACAATCCCAAGTCTATCATTTCCAACTCAGAGCTCAAAGCCTTTCGAGTTTGATGGATCATATCTTCATAGTAATCTGTAATAAGAAGGTCATCCACATATAGGACAATCACTAGAGACTTTTACTCTAGGGGCTTGTTTCAACCCATAAAATGCCTTCTTCAGCTTACAAACTTTGTTCTCAGAATGGGGAATCTCAAACCCCGATGGTTGAGCCACACACATACACCTCCTCCTTGAGGTCTCCATTCAAGAATATTGATTTAACATCCATTCGGTAAACTGGCTGCTTCTTATGAGCAAGCCTTGCAAGTACTGTGCAGACAGTGGTGATTCTAGTAGTTGGAGCAAATGATTCTTGAAAATCAAATTCTTCAACCTATGAAAATCCTTGTGCAACTAATCTGGCTTTGTACTTTTCTAAGCTGCCATAAGCCTTGTACTTTACCCAGACCCACTTAATGCTAATAATCTTCCTATTTTCTAGTTGATCCACTAGCTCCCAAAGTATCATTCTTCATTATGCTTTCATACTTTGGTTGCATAGCAACTCTCTATGCTTAATTGGCAAGTGCTTTTTCCAAGTCTACTGGCTCCTTTACTTCTCTCATAATCTCAGCCCATCAAGCCCATATTAACTATTCGAGCAAAAGCATTTCTTTGCTCCTCTATTCTTAGAGGCCTCCTTGGTCCATCTCCCTTTTTCTCACTAGTGGTAGACATAGGATTACTGCAATCATAGAGTTGCTTCACCCATCGCGCAATGACTTTTTCGATGGCGTGATCGTAGAGATTGATAAACTTTTTCCTCATTATCTGAAGATGATGCTTCCTCCTCCTTGAGGGTCAGGACAACTCTTGGGATAGATTCATAGTGGACTACTTCTTCACTCGATGATAAAGTGGAAGAACTTATATTCTCATTCTCCATTGTATGTGGCTCCTCCTTGAACACCACATCATAGCTCCCTATAATCTTCTTTGTCCTTGGTAATACGAATAATAAACCTTTTTCTCATGGCTATAACCCAAGAAGATACATTTTGTGCTTTTTGGATTTAACTTGTTTCTCTTATCCTTTGGAACATGTGCATAGCATTTACATTCAAAAGTTCTAAAGTGTGAGATACATGGTTTGTTACCAGAATAGGCCTCATGAGGAGTTTTTCCCTTAAGAGCCTTTACATAACTTTGATTGAGAATGTAGATTGCAGTATTAATAGCTTTTGCCCAAAACTGGTTAGGCAATCCCTTTGCCCTTAATAAGTATGCACCTTGCCAATTCCACAATGGTGCGATTTCAATGTTCAACAACAGCATTCCACTAAGGTGTATGAGATGTTGTCAATTGGCACTTAATCCCTTTGCTCTTGCAAAAGTCTTCAAACTCCTTTGAGTTGAACTCACCACCACCATCTGTTCTAAACTTCTTCGCACTGCCTTGTTTCATTCTCAATAAGTTTTATCAATTCTTTAAACTTACCAAAAGCTTGAGCCTTATCTCACGAAGAAAGTACACCCACATCTTTCTACTATAGACGACAATGATTACTTGCTTATCATCATGAAGGAAGTACACCCATATCTTTCTACTATAGATGACAATGACCAACATAAAATGAGATCTTTCCAAGGTATGTGTAGGCATTTTACCACACAAGTCAACATGCACCAATTGTAGAGGAGTCTTCACTTTGTTCTTGCTTTCTTTTGGAAATATATTTCTCTATTGCTTGCCCATTATACAAGCTTCACACGGTTTCTTCATTTCAATTACTATAGATAGGTGAGCAATCATACCTTTCTTATGTATATTCTTTAACACTACAAAACCAATGTGACCAAATCTTTCATGCCAAAGTTTACTTGTATCGACACCAGCAGTGGCTGTAAGAGCACTTAGCTCATACAGGTTGTTTCTTCTTTCTCCTTTGCTTTCGACAACTTTGCTAGCACTATCATTAATTTTTACACTTGTCTTAATGAATCTCACCTCATGGCCAAGGTCAGTTTTATAGAAGTAACTAATAGGAGTTTACTTTCAATCTCTAGAATATATAATACATTTGAAAGATTTTTAAGTTCACCATTTGCAGCAACAAAAGAAATAGTACTTCTGCTCTCAATAGGCCATTTTGCAATATTTCCAACCATCACAATGATCGATTTTTGCAGAGGCTTCATAGAACTATATAGACCTTTCTTGTTGATCATGTGATAGGAGATACCACTATCCAATACCTATGAGTCAATGGTATATATTTCTTGGGTTGAGGAACATGCTTCCTCAATGGTTACCATGAATAACTCTAACTCTCCTTTAGTTGTATTGGCTGTCTTCTTTCCTTTAGTCATCACGATCCCATTTCTTTCATCTGCCTTTTCATGACAATCTGCAAAATTGCATATTCTTTCTTCTTGCAATAGAAACACTCTCCTTAAAACTTTTTCTTATCACCCTTCTTCTTTTTATCACCCTTGATAGAGAAACCACCTTTGCCTTTCACATTGGTAGAGAATGCAACATCTCCACTACTGCTAATTTCTTGAGCTTTAAGTCACAACTCCTCCTCCATAGTAGTGCACAAAATTTCTCAAATGTCAAACCGTAGGGTCTCATTTGAGTATTTAGGGTGGTTATTAGTCCATCAAAATTTGGTGGATTAATTTGAAGATACTTTTGAGCTAGCTCCTCACTAGTCTTTTGTATTCCACTACCAGCTATCTAGTTGCACAGATCTTGATTTAAGTGACGAATGCTTTAGTTGTCTCTCCTTCACTGAATTCTTTGTTGCTAGTCGATTCTCCAAGTTTTGAATCCTTATTTGATTTCACATTTTGTACTAACTCCTCAATAGGTTCCAAGCCTCTAATAAGATTTGCATTTGGAGGAATCATGAGACTCGAATTTGATGGGTTGGGGGTTGATTGTGGTTCTCAATCACTCCCTAGCACCGTCTCTAGAAGCTCATAAGAATCAAGGATACTTGTAATTTTAAACTTCCACAAAGTGTAGTTCATACCATCTAAGTTTCCTTCACTAAATGTTGGGGGATGAATCCTTACTGTTTGAATTGTTAGTATAGTAGTAGCAGCACCACCCAATGCACTAGCATTGCTACTTAATGCAATAGATGACATTTTTCCTCTTTGCTATTGAATCCCTTGCCTCTCATCTATGCTTCACTTCTTAGAGTCTCTTGGGCTATGATACCATGTAGAAATTACACGGTGCAATAAACACAATTTGAGCAAGGAGTAAAGAATATACAACAAATATGAGAAGAATAGAAACTGCTTTAATTTCAAACAAACTAATACAAAGATGGGTCTGTCCACCCATGCACTTCCACACTATGAAGCTTAGATAGCGATTCAAGGGAAATAGGAAGAACTCCAACTGGGTGAAAGATAGATTCATGATGACTTTGGAGGGGTCTTTCTTTTATCATATTATGTACCTCCCCTAATAAGCTATGATATATTTCATTTATGGTCGCTACTAGGGGGGTTGCTAGCCCCGAGACTCCAAAATAGGGGGTCCTTGATCAATCCCACACTCCACAACTTGATGTATTGTGCCTTGAGTTATTACTAGCATAACTCTATCTAATCCAAAGGCTAGATCCACAAAGGTCACCTTTTTACCATATAGTCACATAGACCTCATGTGACATACAAGTCAGGACCCAATCAATGTCTCTCCTCACACATGGCTTCTCCTCATAATGGGGGCTTTTCAACTTAGAGTGCCATGGATCATTGGTCACACCTTATAAGGGTGGAGTATTGAGCATATCCAACAACGCATTGGGATGTAGTGATGATTAGCCTTGAGGTACATGCTTAGCCCTTGAGAGCTTTTGAGCTTCAATTTTAAGCTTGTTGGTATTCATCTTAGCTATGGTTATATGCTTTTCTTTGAAGATTGTATTAGGTATTATGCTCCCAGCTTATGCTTTATGTATCTTGGATGCTCGGATATCATGTATATGATCTATTGAGCTTTTCTTGCTTAGTTAGTACTCAAATTTTTTCCGTTAGGAGTTACCTAACATGTGGATATTTTCATTGAGCTTTAGATTCATATAGTTGAGCTTGAGCTTCTTTTATTGAGACAGTGGAACTCATTGAGCTATGTGCATGCTCTCTTAATACTTATTGGATGCATTTACTCTTCAATGGGCTAATTTAATTACATGTCTTGGATGTGAGCACCTATCTCTATCAACATGATGTCAAAGTTGTATACATGTTCCTTAGCTATGTATTGAGCTACATTACCTTTTGTTTAGTTGGTTATGCATTTGGCAATTCTCTTCTATTACCTCAGAGACCTACTACATGCATGCTATCTATGCCTCTACTAGATGTATGGTTTATTGACACATAGAGGTTGTGACAGATCTTGGTACTGATTGTATACATCTTCATTGCTAGTTGCTCCTATATATTCCATTTGTTGTAGGATATACCTAACAGTGTAAGCTTCGATTTTCCTGATCAATTACCCACATTTGATCTTGGATTCGTTGCTACATTTACTACAACAATGTTGTAATTGCATGTTTATGTATTCTTTATGAGCGAAAATGCTTTGACTTAACAATTCATTACTGGCAATTAGTGGACAGCCCTACACTTTAGTGTTTTCTTTCCTTTAGACCTTGTCTTGGCTATGATTTGGGGTTGATTTGTAATCATTTACTGTAGCATGTATTATTGTATTATGCTTTCATTTGTTGACATGATAACTGGTGGATCAAATGAAAATGCTATCTTTAAAGTTTGACAAATTGGATGGCACTAATTATAGCTACTAGAAGGAACGAAAATAAAGAATGAAGTGACAGTGATGGGCACCCACCATCTACAATGTACAACTATATAGGTATTATAAGTGTTGTGAATATATGTGCAGCATAGACATAGGTGCATTTACCCCCAACAACCTTCTACTTAAAGGGAATGTGCCTCTAGTGATGAGGAGAGAACAAGAAAAAAGTGACAAAGTACAAATGTACATAAAGTACAATAGGATGAGGAAAGACATCTCATTGTATACCCATCATATTCCTCTAAGAAAGGAAAAATGTTTCACTGAGAGACTTTTAGTGAGCCGATCTACAAGATTTTGGTGAGTTAGGATCTTGACAAGCTCAATGGACTTGTCCTCAACGACCTCTTGATAAATTGGTAGTGTAACACAATGTGCTTTCTCTTTGCATGGAATACCATATTCTTGGCCAATTGAATCTGAATGCAGTGTAGGGACTACATCCGTAATATCAAGGTTTGCCATGCCTAACAAAGAGCCTCCTTACAAGTCTCAGTGTGATTGCAACATACTCTACCTTTGTACAACGATCTATGCAGTCATACACATTCCACTTTTGCGATGAAGTTTCCCGTGTACGTAGCCTTGTAAAATGAGGTGAAGGTGGAGGTAAGAGAATGGCAACAACAAATGTGAGCAATATGCAGGCATGAAGTGCAGGGATGAAAGCGACAACTTGAGAGGAAGAGAGACTCTACAATTTGATGTGTGCCAACAATGTGTTGCTACACAAAGATAAATAATGTGTTTGTACTTTAGGGTTTATGATTTTCTTTTTAACCCACAAGGGTGCATTCATATGTACAAATAAATAATACAATGGCCTAACCAGAGAGCCTCCTTACAAGTCTCAATGGCTACAGCATACTCTACCTCTGTAGTAGATAGGGTTGTGCATTTTTGCACCTTGGACATCTAAGAAACATCAACTTCAGCAAAGGTGAAGGCATAGCTAGAGGAGGACTTCCTACTATCTATATATCTTGCATAATCAAAGTCATTGTATTTCACAACCCGAGTCAATGTATCCTAGCCACCATAACATGTTCAAAGCATCTAGCTCATCATGAGCTCTCCTAGCAATCAATATATCATCCACCATAGAGTATTTAAATCATAAAGCTTCCATCACATGCCTTCTTCATATATAAACACATATCTATATCACTGCGAGTATATCCTTGTGAATGCATGAAAGCACCATTTTCTAGGCGCCTACTTAAGAACATAAAGACTCTTCCTCAACTTGCAGACTAGGTGTTCCCTATCTATTTCCTTAAAGCCCTTAGGCTATTGTATATAAATCTCATCATGCAAGTCCGCATGTAAAAAGAGTGATTTTATATCCATTTGATAAAGGTCCAAATCTAACTAAGCAACCAAAGCTTATACCAAGCATAGAGTAGTCATCTTGACTAAAGGAGAAAAGATCTCATCAAAGTCAACATTATGCTTCTGCTTAAAATCCTTAGTAACCAATCCAGCCTTATATGTTGTCTTGGGGTGTCCAAGGGTACTTTTAAACTTGTATATTCACTTGCATGGTAAAGTACGCTTTCCACTAAGCTAAGAAATCAAATCCCACATATGATTTATTTGCAGTGACTCATACTCTGACTACATGGCCTCTCCCAAGTGTGACTTTCACCTCTATGCATGGCCTCATCATAAGTAAGATGCTCATGAGTATCTATTACCATAAGTAGTCCATGGAAGGTTCAAACCACTTAGAAGGACGTCAATCTCTAATAGAACATTTCAAAGTAGGTTGTTGGGCCTATACATCCTATCTAACATCATTGTTAACCCCAACACGAAGAAAGCAAAAGGAAATAAAAAAGACGCAGGGCAAAGGCGGAAAAAAGGTAGCTCGACTAAAGAAAGAAGAGGAGAAAAGGCCCAAAGCGCAAGGGCAACCTTAAAAAGTCCAAGGAAACTGCAAAAGGGGAAATGTGCATTTTAAAATACCAAGACGCACCCTGAAATCTTGTATAAGAGTGCCAGGCGGTGGAAAATCTGGAAAGCTAAAATAGAAGACAAAGACAAAGGCCAGGGCAAAGAGAAACGGAAGACAAAGGCGCACAAGGAAAAGCGTAAGTCAAAACTTTTGTAAAAGAGCGAAAGCGCATCATGGTTTAATTCAAGGAGTGCCGAGCTCTCACCCGTGCGAATTGTAAATGTAGATGGGAAGTGGAAAGAAAGCTAGGAAGATAGAAGGACAATGGGAAAAAGGGCCTAGGCTACGACCGACCATGTAAAAAAGGGAAAAAGGGGATGACTCTGCCCAAAAGGGATTTAGGGTTTTGTATATAAAAATGAAAAGTGAATGAGAATCTCATTCTTGTGTGTGGCAAAAAGTGGCTCTCCTCTTCTTCTTCTTCTTCTTGCTTCCTTGCTTGAGCTTGTGCTTGAGAGAGGGAGTGTGAGTGTGAGGGAGTGAGTGTGTGAGGGTGAGGGACCGGAGAGGAGAAGCTCTCCATCTTCTCCTCTCTTCTTCTCTTCTCTTCTCTTCTCTTGTCTTGCTCGCGGCTATGGAGCTTGGAGCGTGGAGCTTAAGGATGAAGCTTGCACTTGGATCGTGGAGCTATCGGAGTGCACGGGAGAGGAGGTAACTCGAATGGCATGGAGGTAAGCTCACTACACCCATAGATATGGATGGTGCGTAGATATGGATGTAAGCTCACCACACCCGTAGATATGGATGGCACGTCGGCTATGTGAGAGGTAGCCATTAGTGCTCGGCTTGGAACACTTGAAGCAATAAGCGGTCTGTGGGTCTTGGTAGTTGAGCGAAGGCTCCCACATTTTGGTTATGTTGCCGGGACCAACGGATTCAAGCCTTGAGTGCTTGCGCACTTTGAATCAAGAATCGAAGTAAGGGTTTTCCCTGAACCGATGCTTGAGATAGGTAGGAAGGGAGGGGGTTGAAGATGGTGTTCGACCTCCTTGGCAAGTAGGTTTTTGTTTTTTTTTAGATTTATGTTGTGAGATGGAGTATTGTAGGTATTTACTTTGTGATTTGGATGCATTAGAGTAGGAGAAAACAAAGAAATAAGCATTAGGGTTTACTGTTGCAAAACAGGGCAAAAACAAGGCAAAAATCGTGCAAAAAATGGTAAAAAGCTCGCTTGTGATGCCTAAGGTCGCCAAGTGAGTGATAGGGGGCATCAATACCATACCCGGGAAGGGGTATAAGAGCCAAAAGTAGCAAGAAAGGCCACATTGTGCATTGTAGGGTTTTAGGAGAGCAGGAGAGAAGAGGAAAGCTTTGTGAGTGGATTTGCTTCGATCTTGTCATCCGGGAGATATTTACCCAACCCAAGTAATTCTACACCTTCCCCTACATGAGTATGATGGATCTGGAGCTGCTTGACTAAGGGGAAGGCCTCCAACACCCGGCATGACGAATTTTGTGAAGCTCGGTGAAAAAATGCGCCACGCTCGGCGTGTTCAAGTGATGGCGATTCTGGGTCGAGTCCTAGAATTGGCCCTCGGACCTCTCGGCCATTCGGCCCTCGGCCCACTACACTCGGACCACTCGACTCGGCCCTCCTGACCACTCGACTCGACCCTCGACCACTTGGTCCTCAAACCATTCGGCCACTATCATTTTGACGCCCACGCTCTGCCCGTCTGAATTGAGTACTCGGACTACCTTGGAATTCAGCCTCAGCCCATTCGGCCCTCCAGACTCGGCCTCGGCCCACTTGGCCCTTGGACATCTAGGTTCGGACTAGCCGAATTTGGCATTTGGACAGTTACGTACATCCCCTTCTATTCGGCCCTTAGACGGGCTGAGTCGGGCACTCAGCCCCTGCAATTCGGACCAATTGGGCCGAGTGTAAATTTTCATCAAATTCTCAGAAAATTGACCTGACCCGGTTAGAACTCAGCAACACAAACTGTCGAAAGCCCTTGGGACGCTAAGAACTTGATTCTGGCACATGGAATATGCAAAAATCATAGGGCACAGCCGCTTAGCAGCTAGAAGTAGGCAGTTGCGATACCAAGGACTTAGACGCAAACCGCTGAGTGTGGTGAAGCCTAATTGGACCTAAAAACGAACGAGGCAACAAATTAGAAAAACTCTGAACCTCGAAATTGACCCCACAAGCTACATAGAGCGAAAGGCACATCACAGATCCATCGCTGGGTTGAAACTGAGAGCAAGTAGTTCAAGATTTGGCTCAACGATCCTCCAAACTGCACATGGTGGTTACTACAACGGCCCTACGGGCTGGGGAGGGGACTGCCCCCGAGACCCCCGCATAGGGGGCTGCCCCCTCCGCACCTCCCCTAGGTAGGTTGGAGAAAAAATGCGCGCCACAACAGGTCCTCCGGATTAGGCCCTAGTGTAGTAATGGCTCTACACAAGCATAGATCTTCACTTGCAAAGCAGCAAATAGAAGCCCATACCCAAACAAAGACAAACAAAGACCCTAGAACCTCAACGGGCCAATCTAGCCATCAAGGGAAAAAATGCCACACCACAAGAACACATGTACATTGTGTTCAAACTGCCTCTAGTCGAAGCAGAATGCAACATCATCAAGCTATCAATGCGGGGATGACTAGAAATGACAGTCCTAATGATAAATGTACCTTGAGCAGCGTTGCACAGACGACCCAAGACCTCAGCAGAGAATCCACATCTGACTGTGCAGTTAGGGACTCAAAGGCATGTATCAAAAGGCTTGAAGCTGTAAAGCAAGACCTGGAAGATGAAGACATAGTGCCACCTGCTTATCTTAGGGTCAAACTCACTGCAAAAAGAGAGCATAGTATTGATGCTCTCATTGATGAAGGAGCTGATTTCAATATCTTGACTTATGAAGCATGGACTCTACTAACCGACTGATGCAACTCTTAATCCTTATGGGGAACACCCACAAACACTTCTAGGAAAGTGCAGAATCCTTGTAACTATTGAAACGGAAAGCTTGCCGGTCCTGTTCTATGTTCCTCCAAATAGCGAGAATTGTGGAAAGGAAATCCTCCTAGGAAGGCCCTTCAAAAAGACAACGAAGTGTGAAGCTGACTATGTAGCATAGAGGATACACCTGACACTACCGGGTGTGAGGATAGTCTCAACCTTTAGCAAGGGTGATCTCATCAAACCTCGAGAGAAAGGCAAGGAAGGTACTGACGTAATAGTCAATCCCACTAACGAGAGCAAGGACTTGTTGGAAGAGTTGATACAAGCACAGGTCGAACAACAAGAACCAGTGAGTGAGGCCATGCTTGAACCAAGAAGGTCAAGAGACAATGCCAAGGATTGGCTTAGGACTTACAAATACTGTAGAAGACCCCAGAGGAAGCCCAAGCCTTATAGGCGAAGGCATCAGTGGAGGGCCAGCACAACACCGTGATGGATATCCAAAGCGTTGCTACATGCCCAAGGGTATTACGTAGGTAACCAATGGATTTGGGTACCAAAATCCCCGGCTAAACCATTTCTATTAGCTGAAGGCAAGATTACATCAAAAGCAACGAAGCACAGGAGGAAATCTAAGAGAAACTCTAGGTCTCGAGGCAAGAAACCAGACATGAGTGTTCGAAAGAAAGAGCCTTAGCCTAGCATACTTAATACATGCACAAAAGCCATTAGTGCCCGAAGAGCCTCTGACTTCCCAAGAGGATAATGAGCACCACAGGCACAACATCGCTCATGATAAGGCTGGTTGCTCGACAAAGCTAATGATAGAATCATCTAACAATCACGAGCAAACCATTCAGCCGGTGCCAAGTCCGCCTAAGAGTCCTAGATCTCCTACATCCTCTCTTCCCAAACGGACCTAGGAAGCACAACAACAATCGTCAATGGCGGTTGCTCACTCCCAATCTCTGTCTCCATCAAAGCTTCCAAATGTCCAAGAGGGAAAACATGACACTAGCCGTAGCTCTCGGCCCAAGGATATGCTCGTGCAACCCAATGTGGCTAGATCAACTCATGATCGATCTACACAAGTGAATGCTCAAAGGGCAACAAAAGACACGACCACTTTTGATCGCCCCAGGGACTCGACACTACGATCCACCAAGAGTAGCCAACCCAGTGGACTAGACGATACTACTTCCAATTAGGGATCACAGTAGTCACAACCCTTGGCCGTGACTACGCCCCTTGTGGAACGTGTCTTTAGCAATTCACCTGCGGAGGAGGTGCCGCAACCAGTATCCTTGACAACTCCAGCCCTTCCAAAGCACCTAAAGCCTAGGCTTGAGGAGAAACCTCTCAAAGATGTGGCCAAGGAGATGGCGCATCGAACCACTCAACCTAGCAAGGCTATTCAGCAGGCCACAGCGATGTTCCATGAGGACACACTAGAGAAAGGAAATGCTAAGGCCCAACCAAGCACAACAACGGTTGACCTAGTCTAAGGTCCTGAGATGTTGAGAGATGCACCTTCACTGACCAGGAAAAAGAGGAGAAAATAGTGGAAACAACAACAGTTGCAGGTGGTTGAGGACCCCAAGAACATTGAGACGAAGAGCTTTAAGAGTTGATGAATAAAGCATCGAGTCCACCCACCAATGAACCCATTGACGCCTCCCCTAACAGCGATGAAACCTTAGACACATCTGTGTGCTCTGAAAAATCAAAGCAGTCATTACCATCAATGGCTGCTTGCAACACTCAATCCATCGACAATAGAACTTGCATTGACCAGTCAAGAGTGGATATGACGCTGTCATAACAGGGTGACAAACCTATACCAGTCACATCCAGGGAAAACCATGACGCAATAATGAAGCCTCAGGAGAAACACAGAAACCCCAAGAGCGTCAAACATCCTAGCGTTGACCGATCCTACTCATCTAGGCCTAAGCCCCCAGCTACGCTAAAGCCTAAGCGAACTCCTAGAACCTTGCATAAATAGCAACGGAGCAAGCCCTCGTTGAACATAGAAGTGTCACCGAATTCTTAACTAAGCTGGATGCCAAGCTCAAGGTGTTCGCACGTGTCTATGTCCTGGCAGACATGCGCGCATTCCCTAAAGAGCAGCTCGGAGAGTACTTGCCATTTTCCTTATCCTCGGAGGAGCAAGAACATCTTGATGAGCACTATAACAGGCTCCTGTATGAATGCATGTTACTCATCTCGGACGAGGAAGCTGACGAACTGCGCTTAATTGTCACATTCAATGATGTGCTCTGCCAACCAAATCTCTTAGAGATAGAGCAACTAAAGCGACTGTCAGAGGGCCAAAGTCAGTTTGAACAGCGTTGGTGTGAAAACTGCGTTGCAATGGCCAAACTAGGAGCTCAGATCATGACAGTCTCTGAGGAGCGATTGGCCAAGTGGCGGTCTCAAAGAGACCCCACCTATGTGGCACCAACCTCCCTTCGAGTGTGCTGACTGCCATTCGGGGTACGGACTTGGCTGAACCTAGCCAATAAAACTCTCTGTTTGATAAGGTTCTCACTGAGGAGGAGTTACATGTTGCCAGTAGACTTGGGCAAGGTTCCATGCTACTCGATGTGGCAAAATATCTATCAGTATTGACTAAGCTGCCATGAATACTAGATGCATGTGCCACGCTTCAATACAATCCTGAGTTTTACAATTGGTTTCTATCCTCGTGAAGTGACATGGATTCGTAAATATGTATATATATAAACAATGATTTTTGTGGCACCCTATATAGACACTATCAACACACACAAGCAATAATAGTCAAGCACAGACAGAAGAGTTGGGGCCAACAGGCTAAACTCGTCCGGTCGCCCTCTCACATGACGGTCTCCACCTTCGGCCAAAGGGCATGCACCCCGCATTGCCACCGTAGAAAGCCCTGACCAACATCTTTGATGATGTAAGCAGGGTGCAGTCCCTTCCTATACACCTTTCCCTTTCCATTCTATCCTTCCGAGGATGAGCCCTGCCCCAAATCCATGACCACCAGCCGATGTAACTCGGCGTGAGCCGAGATCTGCTAATGGCGGAAGGTTAAGTCAACATCATTACGGGGGCCATTCCGCTACAACGGGCACAGCACGTTCCACCCCTCCTCTTCTAGTCATATGCGTTTGATAACCCACACTGAAATCCCTCCCATGCGAACGATCTTATTCCGTATCAAGGCCTAACCCTTGGGTTGCATCTTGCAGGCCCCCCACAAGGAAAACATGGAGAACCACGGGTAGCTGGCTTGCAGAGATGCTCTTCACGGACGACGAAAACATGCAACACACGCCCCTTCGCCGGTGCACTACGTGCCCACTCTCAAAAGATATGCAAAGAGATGAGGACCTAAGCGACACCGCCCCGGACGAAGGCCGGAGAATCTCGGACCAGGAAAGTCGAAGCTCAACGAAGCGCGCAAGACGTGGCAACACCAGTTGCACAAACCCCCAACAGATGCTCAAGGGCAGAAAAGGCGGCCTGGGACAGGGAATAGTTCAATGAATTATTCAAAGGCATTTTGGAAACGATGGCGACCCGGGACCACACCATTCATGTCCCGACCCCGACATGTGCCCTACCCGACCTCACGGGAGTCCCGCACCAGCACCACCCCAGTTGCCTAACCAATCGGATTCACCTCGCCTAGTACAAATCGACTAAGCCCCTATGATGTACAAGTAGCTTGACAAGTTAGCGGGACATACCTTTGTCTTTTGATGGGTAAAAGGGCAACTCCCCACTTGTACAACTTCTTCTGCCTATCGCTAATCTATGTCACGTCTTTGACAAGCAATCGCATGGGCATTGCAATTAATATCATAGCATTTCAAAAAGTCATGTCTTAACATAACTGCATCTGTTGAATTACTTAACGAAATCAAACATGTGCTCTCACGAAGTGACAAGTGGATGCAGGGTAACACAGGTCTTCGTGCAAACGTGTTCAACACCTGGGTCACCACAAAACCAGCAACTGTGCACGAACCGCAACAAAGCCACGCTGCTGAACACGAACAAACACCCTTGCGAGTACCCACATCGCACGACCCAACGCATAGTCATGGGCTACACTCTCTTCTTGGGCCAAGCTCTACAATGAGCTCACGATGGGTGTCACTGCAATCGCACCGTTATCGCAACAACGGCTCCCCTAACAACGAGGCTAGGGCAAAATCATCACGGTCATATCCATTTCCTGAGCCTCCGAGGCTTGACATGTCCCGACCCATTGAAAGGCTCATAGCTTCCGCATATTACAATGGTTGTACTGTGGCCCAAAAAAAAAAGAGAACGAACAAAATAAAAAAGCACCCACGATCACAGCACCGCACTTAGGGGTCCTCAAATTAGGTGCATCCAGTGACCTTGGTTGGCTAGCTCTGTCCCTAGTCCCCTAGCCCCCTAGCATCACCCAAAATAGTTCAGGGCACATCAAGGGCAGGACAGCCCTAGGGAGCTTGTCTCGCCTGTGGTTAGACCTATCACCCTGAACCATTCACACAATTCCCTCTTACACTCTGCCTTAAAACCATGGCAAGCAATTGGGACATGCACCCCACGAATGGCAATGCACAGTACACCGTCCTCATCGCACCGGCCCCATGTCTACCACCTAAGGATAGTACAATATCCATGGGTTCTATCCTACTACATCGTGTAATCACAATGCACATGATGTTGCACCCAACTTCACGCGTACTTCTTTCTGTCATAAACCACTTTGCTTCATCCACACGACTCATGAGAAATCAGGCTGCAGTCTTCTACCTATGTAATATCTAAGTATGCACGAGCACTCACATAATATCTGCACCAAAGTCTATACACAGTTTGGGTCCTCAAGTGCAGGACAATACTCCAGGCTTGCTTAGAGTTCGACTTGTCTCCCAAACTAATCCAAATATGTCTTGTGCACACTACGAAGACTAGCACTACCCCTTAGGGAGAGACCACCTAAGAGATTTTCCTATTGCAGGTATTACAGAGTCCAACAAAAGCGCCGTTAGCTCTACATCAACACTCAACTCTGAACTCTTATCCTTTACTTCATCATGCAAACCACCAGCAAATCATCACGAGCAGGATCCACCAGGAGCATCCCACGCACACCAAACCCTATGCCAGCCATGAGTGGCTATTCCCAACAAAGAATAGCCCTATCACCACCTACAACAATCATATCACCAGTCAATCGGAACAGCACAGTGCCACCAACGCCCTTTCTTCGCACCAACATAAGAACTCCTCCAAGGCAACCCACAACAACCCTTCCACCCACGTCTTTGATGCAAGCTCTGCATGCTACCTTCGACGCAGCGTGCCATGGGACTGACACTCATCTAGGAGGGGGGTAATGTTAACCCCAACACGAAGAAAGCAAAAGGAAATAAAAAAGATGCAGGGCAAAGGGGGAAAAAAGGTAGCTTGATTGAAGAAAGAAGAGGAGAAAATGCCAAAAGCGCAAGGGCAACCTTAAAAAGTCCAAGGCAACGGCAAAAGGGAAAATGTGCATTTTAAAATACCAAGGTGCACCTTGAAATCTTGGAAAAGAGTGCCAGGCGGTGGAAAATATGGAAAGCTAAAACAGAAGACAAAGACAAAGGCCAAGGCAAAGAGAAACGGAAGACAAAGGCGCACAATGAAAAGCGCAAGTCAAAACTTTTGTAAAAGAGCGGAAGTGCATCATGGTTTAATTCAAGGAGCGCCGGGCTCTCACCCGTGCAAATTGTAAATGTAAATGGGCAGTGCAAACAAAGCTAGGAAGATAGAAGGACAATGGGAAAAAGGGCCTAGGCTACGGTCGGCCATGTAAAAAAGGAAAAAAGGGGATGACCGCCCAAAAGGGATTTAGGGTTTTGTATATAAAGTTGAAAAGTGAATGAGAAGCTCATTCTTGTGTGTGGCAAAAAGTGGCTCTCTTCTTCTTCTTCTTCTTCTTCTTCTTCTTGCTTGCTTGCTTGCTTGAGCTTGTGCTTGAGAGAGGGAGTGTGAGAGTGTGAGGGAGTGAGTATGTGAGGGTGAGGGACCGGAGAGGAGAAGCTCTCCATCTTCTCCTCTCTTCTTCTCTTCTCTTATCTTCTCTTGTCTTGCTCGTGGCTATGGAGCTTGGAGCATGGAGCTTGAGGATGAAGCTTGCTCGAAGCTTGCACTTGGATCGTGGAGCTATCGGAGTGCCCGGGAGAGGAGGTAACTCGAACGGCATGGAGGTAAGCTCACTACACTCGTAGATATGGATGGCGCGTCGGCTATCTGAGAGGTAGCCATTAGTGCTCGGCTTGGAATGCTTGAAGCAATAAGCGGTCCGTGGGTCTTGGTGGTTAAGTGAAGGCTCCCACAATCATGGTCATGGACCACCAGAGCATCAACTCTACATGCTATCTAGCTGGCTATATGGGAGCAGGATGTTGCTCTTGAAATATCACCCTATGTACCTCAACTACATGTTCATGCTGCTTATGTATTTTCTCTTTATGGAAAATAACATCATGGCTGCAGGTGACCTTCCAAGAAGATTGGAAATCCCATAGGACATAGCCCATCTCACTTGTATTTCCATAACCAAGAAAGATGCATTTCAGTGACTTAGGATTGAGCATATTGTACTTGCCCTCCAAAACATGGCTGAAAGCCTCACAACCAAAGATGATTTTGTCTACCAGTAGCTTAACAATCGCCGAAATTATACCAGGTAACCCCTACTTACCCCATTGGTAAAAAGAACACCAAGAAAAGAAGAAAAAGAGATGAACTCAAACTCAAGTCTCAAGGACCCTCAACACCACCACAAACAATTTGCCACCTCTAATTCATTGCAACTTCCTTTCATAGCTAGGATTCAAACCAAATCTTTGTAGAGTCAACTATATTTCAAATATTTATTCTACCCATAATGCCAACGTTATATAAAGTTATGCATATATTCCAAGTTATTAATTTTTACTTCGACACTTGTTAAATGTAAGATTTCATTAGAGAAAGTTTCATTAAAGAAACATTAGACATCCCGTAAATTTATGTATGGTCAATGAAAAGCATAAGAGATAGATAATACTTTAAACTCATTAACATTAAAATTTTCAAAATATTAAAATGAGAAGTTAAATTATGAAACTAATAGAAAGTATGCGTAAATGCATGAAACTCAAAATTTGATTATTGTAGAATTTTATATTACGTCAAATTAGATCCTTTGAGTAAATAAGTTGTCATCGATATTAAAATCATCCTCTTGATGATGTAAATACCTCTGTGAAAACAATTAAGAATAGTAAATATCCTAAACAATCAAAGCATATAATTATTATAAATAGCTAAGACGACCCAAAAATTATGAAAGCATAGCAAGAATTAGCATGAGCTAAACTAGGGAAACATCTTATGATATGTGCACCTCTATCCTTACATTTTCTCTTAAATTTTTCATTGACTTTTTCAAGGTTTCATCCCAAGGGTTATGGTAGGAAGTTTTCAACTGGCTACTTTTGTCTCTAGATGCTATGATTAGCCCTCAAATCCATATTTGTGATAACCAAACAATGAAAAATAGTTAATTTAAGGGATTGTTGGAATCCCTAAGTGGATGACTCATAAGCATCTCAAGGGAAACTAGCTTCTCATTTTATGGAATGGGTTTCTCCATCTCATGGGATGTGAGTGTGAATAAGAGACAAATTGAGTACTTTGTAGCACAAAGAACCAAGTGGTAGTACTCCCATAATGTAGGGCAGATTTTGATGTGCTTTGATGTGCGATGGAGCTTAGCGAGGCTCAAAGTTCATAGATCTCCCGTAGGTGTCATAGATCTCCTATAGGTGTTAAAGAGAGTGCAATCACTTGCAGCCTAACCCTGCAAGGTTAGAAGGTCCCATCCATGCAAGTTAGGTTTTTGGCCACTCTTGAGGGAGAATCATTTATTATGTGCCTAAAAGAATGTATCAGGAAACCTTGTGTATTAGGATACAAAAGGAAGTTGATTTTATGTCTTACAATGTGATTGTATAAACTATTTCAAAAACTAAATAAAACATTCAGTGAGTATGTGGAAATGAGCGAGTCTAATCTTGATTATTAGTCTGCGTGGATGGATGGACTCAATACACCAAATACTTTCTAATTAAAGAAATTCTAAAGAGGACCGTTATAAGCATCTTCAATAGTATAGAACTCAAGTAATATTGATTAGGGGATAGTGTAGTAAGAGTATTGTTCCTTGAGATTTTGAAAGTTCTAAAGACTACTATTCTCTACAAATCATGGCGTTAGCTACTATCATCTTCAATTGGTTCCAAAGTGACCCTTCTTACATAAGCATTAAACTACTAATATAATGAACATCCAATACTTCCCTTACCAACTAGAGCCAAATTTTCCATTTCTAACAAAGTGTGACATTCTCAAAAGAGAGATTGGATGGCAACGTGCATGAAACCAAAGGTTTTTTGGTTGACTACTTGAGTACCCTTCTAGGGACTATTAAGGGGATATTCCGCTCACAAATATCCCCCTCAAGTCCCATTTAGGTTGAGGATGCATCCTACCCCAATGAACCTTGATAATCACTATTTCAAAATGGAAAACATGATTGAAGGCCTCGAACTCTAAACTATTGAGCATTCCTCGGTGCATATCGATGTCATAATAAATCATTAAATTTTTGAATTTCCATATTTCTATCCATAATCTCTGTCAAAGAGGGTTTTGCTAAAGTCGAGAAAATTCATGGAATGACATGCACATTGGATTATTCATTTAAATTAAAGACTTTCATTTGTTCTTACATTGATTAAGCCTTTTTTGTCATGGTAAATCATGCACATTGTTAACTTTTTATGTCGATATATTCATTATTTCTTCTTCATGTTCATTATGTTCATCTAATAAGCTAAGTGCATGTTCATTATGTTTATCTAATAAGCTAAGTGTAGAATGTCTCACCCAATTTCTCAAAACTCTTCTTAATACACTTCAAGTTTTTTGAGGGAGGATAACTCTTTTTCAATTTGTTTTATTACATGCTAGTTGCAATTAAAGGGCCAAACATGCAATCTCTCAAATTTTTCAAATGTTCATATGTTTGTAGCTTTACCACCTTGTGATTGGTATTATTGACATTTAGAACTTTAGCATCTACTTCATTGGAGACCTTTGAACAAATAGCAAAACCTTAAATGCCTATCATTTCCATACAAGTTGCACGGTTATCATTTCCACACCTTAAATACCTCATTTGAATCATTGCATGATTAGTCTTCTCTTAACTCTACTTAAGTATACTTTTTCTTCTTGTGGTTGGATATATGTTACATTATTTACAGTAAGTAGTATTAGCGTTGTGATTAATATTTGGACTGCACATCTCCAAGTATTAATTGGTTGCGAGAAATACACCATCATGCTTGTCTAAGGTTTGAAGCATAACTAGGTTAGCTTTCTCATTCATAATGTAGACTACACTTTATATTAGGTTAGTTTTCGCATTCATAATATAGAACGCACTCTAAATTACAAAGCAATGACTCTAATCTTAGGCTCTGTCAACTATAAATTGTTAACACGTGCGATTCCAACCCCCAAAGAGGGTGGCTGAAACACATAGTAGTATCTTTGTTTCTCAAATGTTTGCTTCTTACAATGAGAAGTTAATAAGAGTCAAGATTTCTTATATAAAACTTGAAGAAGCCACCTTAAGGACAACACTCACCTGAGCTTTCTTTAATATGAGAGCATTTATATTAAGTAGTGAAATATTTACATCATCCAAAAAAGGATTATAAAACAACTTCAACCAAAATAATAGAGGTGAAATTAGAAAACAATAAATGAAATGCGTTCCTTCTAGCAAATAGAATGTCATGCTTGACCAACTAGATCTTACTCTCTCATGCCCCACATTTTCCTTGACTCAGTAGTTAGGTTTCCTTTGTCACTTGCTTCCAGTTAACAAAATCGTGGAAACCAAATTACTTTCAAATTTTCATAATTGTGAACAAAAAATATTTGACCCATGTAGTTTCATAAAACATGATAGAGATCTTAGTTGACCCCTCTTACGAGAAACACAAAGAGGATAAACTTCCCTATCGTCCCTATACTTGCAAAACACCTCCTTTATGGAAAGATTCTTAATAACAACCCTCCACAAAAGAACATTAAGCTTATAAGATTGGAGTAACATTTCGAGCATCTTTTACTCTCTTCTTCCAAGTACAAAAGGTACCCCAAGGCTCAACAAACTTCCAACTCTCCAATGTCCTAAGAATTCATCTACTATTCCATTCTTCAAGATCACTTCTCTTTAGAAACCAAGATGCTTTCCATTACCATTGCCCTATGTCAAAAATAATAGGTATGCTCTAATATCATGTCAAAATAAGCGACAATGCAGAGAGACAGTAGGGTATGTGCGGAGTAACACAGAGTGTGTACGGCAACACTAAGAGAGAAGGAACTTTGAAACACAAGAACACAGTGATGATGCATTGGATCATGTTATGAGAAGAAAAGTTGATACAGCAAAGCCAAAGCTCAAAAGATAATTGCATTGTCTTGTCTGAATCAAGTGATAGCACATGTGGGAAATCTCCATAGTGAAGGGAGTGAAATCAGTCCTCTGGGCAATGGGCTATCGAAGTAATCATTGAAAGGTGAAAGACAGTTGTCGAGGGAACTAACCGGAGTCCTCTAATGTTGTTGAAGATGTGGAAGATGATCACCAACTGTCGAGGAAGTAAACCGCGGTCCTCTAATGCTAGGGAATGACATGGGCAACAAAACGCAAATCCCATAGTGTTGGAGCTGTCAAACATAGGGAGAGAGCAACCCCAATACTGATGCCAGGTGGATAATGATGACACCAAATGATGGAAGATGAGCTAGGCTTCAAAAACGTAGGTCCCAACAACCTCTATGACAGACAAATGATGCCAAGTGATGGAAGAGCCAAGCTGCAAAAATGCAAGTCTTGGCAGCCCCAGTGATAAACAAATGACACCAGGTGATGGAGGATGAGCCAAGCTGCAAAACGCAAGTCCCAGCAACCTTTGTGGCAGACGAGTGTTGCCAGGTGATGGAGGAGCCAAGTTGCAAAAACACAAGTCCCCGCACCCATGTGATAAAAAGTGATGAAATCACTAACGCTCGGTGATGTAGATTGTCGCCAAAGGCTAGGATGCTAATGCCAAGTTGGAGATGATGACACTCTGCAAGGAGATCTCCATACTGAAAAACTCAGGTGAAGGTGGAGCCTCATGGAGAAGGGTGCTCATACCAAGTAGATGATGGTGACGCTAGGTGAAAGATGCTCCAAACCCAAGGCTTGATGATGGAACAAGGCGCTTGAAGCACAAGAGAAAGGGTGAAGGCAGCCACGAGCCATGAACCACAATGTCCTCCTTAAAGGGTGTGAGGGCAGCGGAAGGGGCTGGTGAAGGGAAGGGAAGTAGTGGTGATGACCGAAGAAGGTGGTGAAAAATGATTGAAGAGAGTGGTGTGTGGTGGTGAAGAATAAATGAAGTGACTGCCTATTTCAAGGCATAAGCTGTCTAGCATGGTGCACCACTAGGTGGGTACCCACTGAGAAAGTGGCCAAAATGTGGACACCAGCCCTTTTTGGGGCTGTCAGTGTGAAACCCTAAATGAAATGTGTGAACTGAAGTAGTAGTTTCTCAACACCCTGCTGTTTAGGAAGCCTTTTATCATAGACACTATAAGTGGGCTAATTATCTTTAGCCATCCCTATGACCCTCTACAACCACACAGCCTTATCCGAACACAAATTAAATTGAAATTCATATCCCTCAAACTCTTTGAATTTAGTTTTCCCAACATTCCATGTCTCCTCTTTGAATGTTGTTTTCTTGAGATCTCATATATCTATCCTCCACCCAATGCCACTTTTATAAGGAGAGCAAAGTTTAGGATCAACATCAACTGGACAGAAAACATCTTTAAATCCAGCACCCTGCAGCCAAAACAACCTGCATTCAGGAACAATCCCCTTTTGCCATCATTACTTTCAACCCACCTGTAACCTGCAAGAACTAGCTTCCAGGTATTAATCAACAATTGAGTGACTTCTGAAGACTTCATCCTATCCCATGACAATTCCTCCCATTTACCACGTGGGAGAGGAGACAACTGAATAGAGTGCTTCACAACAATGATCCAAGGCTGATCTTCACTGAACATCTTAAGAAGATTGAGACAAAGCCTATCAGTTTTCAACTTAATAGAATCAAGACCAGCTCCACCATTTTCCTTCATCTCAGTGAGTTGGTCCTGAGGGATAACATGACACATGCATTCATCACTGAAAGACCACACAAATTTGCAAAGAAGCTTCTCGAACTGCACCCAATTAGATTTAGAAAAGGGAAGATAGAACCAGCAAATATCATTACAAGATACTGCACCAATTCCGAGAGAGACATCTTGGTCCAGGGAAGTAGCGCAAAAAAAAGGTGTTTCAACTTCATCATAGACACTCAAAAACTGTAGCAAAGAAGAATGATCCACTTTGATAATTTTAGAATTATCAACAGTGAACATCCGGGCACAAAAGACACTCCCATAAGGAAGAGATAACCCCTTAATAACATCCAATTAGGCCTTCTCTTCAAGCTGAACAAGTGATGGTTGAAACACAAGAGTGAACAAAAGTGGACGGCCTTTGGGCCTTCTTTTCGATCTGACCAAGTCTGGTTGAGTCACAAAAGAAAATAAAAGTGGAGTGAGACGACAGCCTTGTCACACAGATCTCTTAGATTGTGTGTAGTAACAATTATTGAAATAACTGCCTACACATATCACTAAAAAAGCTGCCACCATCCTACATAATTACTTTCCAAAACCATCAATCTATGAGGCCCTCAAAATAAGATACCCAGCTACTTCTGTCAGACACCTTGTTAAGGTCCATATTGACGAGAAGTTAATTCCCTCCCTGTTCTAACTTCCGATGTATAATCAATATCTAGAAGCATATTTGATATAGCAACCTCTATTTTTATGCTATACACAGAGCCATATTGCTTTATATTTGCTGACAGGGGAAGAATAAACTTAACACATAAAGTAAGCAATTTAGCCATTACCTTATATGGAGCATTGAGCATCATGCAAGGATGCCATTAATTTGGTTTGCGCCTTTCAAGAACCTTCAGCACCAACTTAACGACCCCTTGCTTCAGACCCCTTACAGTCAAGAAACAGGACATAGAGCCCAGTTCTAGAATTGTGTTCAAAAGGGTTGCAAAGATATTTTGCCATTAAATTTTGTGGAAAGTCGTTGAGTCCTAGGACTTTACCTTTCTTCACATTTTTCTCTGCAAACTCATCCTCATCTTGCTAAAGGGGCTCTCCGAAGGGGGAGAGATATCACTGTCAATTTTAGGACACACATCATTAAGAAAACCTAATAGCTACTAACGGTCTTCCCTTACAACATGTGCAGTGCCAACTACTGACGAGAGATGTTTGTGAAAGACTTTCGCTATCCCTTCTTCATCTCCAACCAAATGACCCTCCACATTCTGAATCACAGTCAACTACTCCTACTTCAAGCATGAAATAAATTTTGTTAAAAGCTTCAAAATCCAAATCCGTTTTAGCTCTTGACTGAACCTTAGCACTTGAAACTTTGTCATCTTCCTAACTTTTCAGATGATCTTCAGTGTTCTGCAACAATGCAATTGCTAGAAGTGAGAAGAGCATCACGATATGGCTTCAACATGTTGAAAGAAGATCATATTGCCTCCGTCCCACAACAGCCTTATTGAGCCCATAACTCTTAGACACTGCAGTAACACCCTTCATACACATTTCCCCTCGTAACAAGGTCGTCAACTCTCTCTACATGCTCACTCTAAACTTTTCTAACCTTGTTAATAGAATCACATTGTTTCCAAAAAGAAACATTCAATTTGAACAGCGGAGGGCCCTTACAGGCTCTCATTAAACAAACCACCTTAAAAGCAAATAATATGGAGTTGTCCAAGTATGGAAGTACCTCCATCACCCTCTTGTACTTCGAATCCAAGAGAATCCACCACCCTTCTCCAAGCATGTAGCATTTGTTAAGTCTCCAGAACCCCAGGAGGTTCCACCCTCCTATCCCACAAACTATGTGATCTACATCACCCCTCTTGTATTAGATGCACGAGGAGGAACATAAAGGAATATTGCAAAAGCACTTGCAAGAGCTTTGAATTTTGCCTCAAAAATTGTGTGCTAGTTAGGGCACATCATTAGGAGAAAAGCCAGACAACCAGGGCATCATATGCACAAAGTTTCCTTCACAACCCACTAAACAAGAGACAATCCAATCTTTCTCAACAGAGGAACCCACCAAAACCTGGAAAATTTATTTTTCCAGAATCTGAAATAATGTAAACTGCAGTGAGCCTGATACATACCGACATGGGTCATGACGAGGAAGAACACACAAGCTGTAACAAAGTCATAACACCTAGAGCAAAGAGATTCAATGGGGAGCAACATGCATGCTTTGTGCATGCTCTTATTACTTCCAGCAACCGCTCCTTGCTTGGCATCAACCAACCTTTGCATGTCCAAAGCCATAGCTTGAAAGACAACCAGTAGATCCAACTTTCCTTTAGCAAGATTAGCACAGGAATCTAGTTCCATATCTCCATTGTTGGCCCTCTGAGATTTGGAGACTCCCCCCCATCAGGGCCCTGTTCACGTTGCCTCTTACCCTGCATGCTAGAGGAACAATAGACACCCAAAGCGCTTCCCAGGCTGGCACGCCCCACCCAACCCACAGAGCATCAGCTGCTAGTTCTGACAGAGTATTTCCCACCTAAGACTCAAGTGCTCTCTTCTTAGTCCTTCCAACACTCACTGAAAGTTTGCTAGAGCATCATGCAAGGAAATTATTCAAGGTTAAGAACTGCGCTACTTGGAAAAGTGATTTACATGGTGACAAAGAAGGTTTTAACATGTGGCTACTGAACTTTGGAAGCGAGAGTGAACTGGTGGTACTAATTCCAAACCTGGATGAAGCAATCACTTGCCAAAACCATAAGCAATATTACATTGAACAGATCAGCTGAAAGATGACATCCACTTGATTAAAGCATCGTTCACCAATTCAGGAGATTCATCATGAGGACAGTGGCCAGCCTGCAACCTGACAACTGAGCTTTCAGGGTACAAAGATTTGATCATTTCCACTTTTGATGCTCCCATCCAAGGATCTAAATCTCCCCACAAAAGTAAGAGGGGACATGAAAGTTTTGCCAGAAGTTGATTCAAAGTAATGTTCGAACGGTTGAAAAGAACTTGGCTCATTAACCTATGTAAGTGAACATTACAACCTTGTTAGTGCACTTATCCAAAACAAAATATAATATCGATCCATTGTTATATGAAGCACCTCACCTGTAATAAACCTCTCCTGCATTGGGATCTTTTGTGGGGTGTACTATGGAATCCACAAGATAATCATCAACATTTACCTTATCTATGTACACCTGTAGATAGCCATGACCATATGTAAGGCATTCCCCAATTATCAACAACAACAAAACACTTTTCAGACATATAAGGTATGGTAAGTAACAGCAACAACATTCCCCAGTGATCATCAACGATGGTGAACTTTTTCAGATATGTAAGGTATGATGAGAAATAGCATCAACAAGAATCAAGACACACTTCTCTTCTTGATTTATGTGTTAATAAAAGGTTGGTGTTCCTTTCTTCATATAGAACATTTGGTGTCGCAAAAGATGCTATAATAACTGGTTCTATAGAATAACTAATTTAATGCTTCTGTTCTAGCAACTTACATTGTTCAGAACAGATCGAATACGTCCAGGCTGCTTAGCTTGCCAAAATGCAAACACTATTGCAATTTTTCGACCCCAATCCCTCAGAGGAGTCCATATAAGCCTTTGCACAGCGGTCTCTTGTAAAACTTCCTTCTTACTCTCAGTTTCAGGAGTATCAAACTGCCCAGAAGCATTTAGAAGAGCAACACCAGAGACTAGATCAGGATAACTTGCAGCACTGTATAACACAGTAAATCCACCAACACTACAAAGCACAAAAAGTATTAGCTTAGTCTCTCTTTTCGCCTGCTGTTCTCTCTCCAAACCCTACCTTACTCGCTCCCTCCCTCTTTCCATAATGACCATGTCACTCACACTCCTCGCACCAACTCTAGACCAAGGTAAATTTCAGAGACACACAAGCTGCCAAAAAGACAATGGACTCACCACATCTACTAGAGATAACGAGGGAAGAAATTTTTATGCCAGACAAGCTAATTCTAGATTTTCATTACTTAAAATAATCTCATAGGTCTTATGACCTTTTGAAGATATCGATGATAACTTTCATTCATTCATTCTTAAAACCATCATACAGAGGGCCAACCAAGATTTTAGGATTTGATTTTGTATCAGGGTCAATTATTGGGCACTTCGAGCACGTGAGCATATCTGCCCTGCTGTTAATGGATGGCACTCATGGGCAAGGTTACGATACTTCACAAGGCTTTCAGCAACAATTCTCTGCAGTATTACAATTCAGCAAAGACTTCCCCAACCAACAATACTTGATTTCCACATCGATAGATATCACAGAATCTCTAATGAAATGGAAAATCAGATGGTAGTCCAGTGTAGTTTAAATGCAATGCAAAGGCAACAAAAGCAGGTGCAAGCGGATGCAGACATGTCTTCCCCTAGATTCTATCACTTTCAGTCATCTCAAAATTCTCTCAATTTCATGAACATTGACATTCACAACCAAATACAATGTCAAACGTGAGGTGCCCAACTGACAAGACCTCAGTGACACCATTTTAGTGGCCCATCAAGAGATATTCCTGAGTGGTGCCGCCTAATACTCCTTAGAATAACACAAGGTTTGTCACCTAGGTTCACTTGACTCCACTTCATGACGGAAGGTTCCAGCCGTAACCCACAAGGATCGACCTGAATCCAAGTCCTTAGAGTAGATTAAGGTCATCTATTGGTTGATCTAGCATCGGTCTTTGAGCATCCACTTTGTGCTAGATCACCCAAACTGAGGAAGATTGTGTCATAATTGTTTCAAAGAGAATAAGAAACCAAGGGGAGTGCAGCACGTCAACCCTTCTATCCGTGGGACATGGTCTCATTTTGGTCCCCTAAAGTTACATGAGTCAAAGGGTCCTACTTCATTATCTAGTGGATCATCGTATAAATTCCTATCTATCATTACTTGCAAGAAAACTCTCGGCTAACCAAGACCGCCCTACTTTGGGATGGACCCGCTGGGGGTCTTGCCCTCCTGCTTTCCTCTTTGCATCATCTTTAGTTGTCTAATTACTTACCACCCTTATGTTTCAGCACATAAAGGCAACTTCCTTAATTAACCTTTTAAGACATTGGATTCATTCACGTAATTTATATCACAACACTCAAACAAGATAAAACAGAAGCAATTCCAAACAGTTCCTTTATTCATTTTCTTATTACGAATTCTTCTTCTACCCATACAGGAGTATTATAATTTCTCCTTCTGTCCATATGGAAGTAATAACCCAAAGGTTCAATCCCACCAAGACTCCACCTTAACAAGTATCAAGGCTTCCTAAAAATACCATCTTGGATCACACAGGGATTAGTCAATTCCTAGGCGTATAAAAAATTTACTAGCCAAAGCTCCCCTGGTACCCTTACTACCTCCTATCTATCGTCCTCCCTACAAAGTGACCTCTTGCCATCAAGGCCAATCTGAGCTCTCCCAAGTAGTAAAACCGACCCCTTTGGTGTAGGATTTTGCAACTAGCCTTGAGGGGGGTCTAGTGCAATCCTTTCTTTTAACCTTTTAATAATACAATCCAAGGCAATCAACCTATCATCATCAGCTACTAGGGAAATATTCATTTTCAATAACATCAATCCAAAAGATCACTTTGAATATTTCATCAACCAATTATCTTGGCTAGGGATGCCATCTATTTCCCAAGTGAGTAAACCTTATCTTAAAAAGACCAATTCAACAAACCAAAACAATGTCCTAGAATAGTTCGCAAATAAAATACAATCCACAACAAGGTTCCTCTTCAACTAAATCATGTTATCCAAGCAACTCGTGCTACTAATTATACTAGTCTAATTTTTACATTTACTAAATTGTAGCTTATCTTCAACTACTAGATCACTTATCCTTCTCAGCATTTGCTTTAGAAAAAGAAGGTCCAACTTTATAAAAGACACCTAGAAAACTTGTGATATGGGTGGAATAGTTGTTCTAGCCATAGTCGTGTGCTTGGAGTTTGAAGTGCTTTTCTTGGGTGCCATGTTACCTCTTGTTTGAAGGTCGAGCTTCACATACAAAATCCCCTTCTTAATCTTCACCTAATAGATCTTCACCAATCGACTTGAGCTTGCTTCAAGGAGATGATGGATAATGACTAAGAGTATGGCTTTGTGAAAATAGCTACAAAAGAATAGGTGTATTGGGGAAGGCCGGAACAGTTGCCAAAGAGTTGAAGAAATCTTTTCCCTTGCACTATCTGCCTTTCTCTATCTCTCCCTCTCTATCCCTCTCAATTTCTCTCTCTCATTTTCCATTTCAATTTATAATGTAGACCTAGACATAATTTTGTTTTCTTCTCTGATGAGAGATGATGATTTAGTTGTATTAGTTATGGTCTCATAGGCCATTCTGGCCTTTTAGAGATGTATCTTTCTTTTCTCTCTATCTCACAATCCTCTCTCTCTCTCTCTCTTTTACGGGATCGCCTGACGGGGATGTTGTGATGGGATCACTAACGGGGATGCTGACGGGATCGCCTGAGCTATTGGGATTTTTTCAATGATCATTGACGGGGATGCTGTGATGAGATCGCCTGAGCTATCGTGATCGCTGACGAAATACTGATGGGGATACTGGCGTGAGTGACAGGATGCTGGCATGAGTGACGGGATGATGAGGAGACGTGTCTGGCGTGAGTGACGGGATGCTGCGTGACGAGACGTGCTTGGCGTGACGGACGTGTTTGGCGCGAGTGACAAGAGCTGGCGTGATTGTCATGTGCGTCCTACAAGAGGCAGCAGTCTGGTGGGAGCAACAGCAGTGACAGTAGTCTGGCAAGACTGGCGTGAGTGCTAATCTGAAGGAGCTGCTCTGCAAGGTCACGTCTCTGCACAGGGAGACAGCCACTGTCTTGCAGGGACACGAATGTACTCAGAATGACATGAATGCAGACCTGGGTGAACGTATTGATGCACTGGCCTATGGACTAGGCAATGATGCATTGACTTTGATTTTGATCATGTCATGGAGTATGCAGTAATGCACTGACTAGGACTGCAATTTGTATTTCTGCAGTGACTATAAACAGTGTGAAGGCATTTGGGTTCGCAAAAGATTACTGGGCTTGCAAAAATTTAGTGAGGGTTTAGGGAAACCCTGGAAATTTGCAGGAATCACAGAATTTGCTCTGATTTTGACAGTTCAAAGTACAAGCTGAGTGGCTTTGCACACACTGTGTGAGAGATGGATAATGTAGACAAATGCAAGCATCAAACCGTGGAAAATGAATATCTGGGAGACGAATCTAATCAAGAACTAACACAACCGTCAATGGAAGCAATGTTCAACACCCCTTCTAAGAACACACGGTACAAGAAGTATGGCTGAAGGATCCGTAATTGGACCGTCTCCCCTGCATCTGATAGGCATGGAAAGACCTCACGCACCATGAATGAAAAGAAATACGAAGAAATTCATCTCATGATTCGCTCTGAACTACGAATTATGAAACAAGAATTGGAGAAAGAAATACGAGAGCAGGTCAAAGCCAAACTGATAGTAAATCAGAGGGCAAAAATGCAAGACATGCAAATAAAGATTAAGAATGACTTACAAGCACAAATGCTGTCCGAAATGCATAAGCTGAAAACTGAAATGCTGAAAGTGGTAGATGCCTACAAATCTGAAATCTTGAATACATTTAAGAAAAAAGAAATGAATGTGCAAGAAGAACTACAAAAAGAGAAAGAGGCTTTGAAGGCATGTGAAAGGGAGGTTCACTCATGGGCAGAAGTAGCAAAGACAACATAGAAGTAAATAGAAGAAGCCAACCCATGGATTGAGGTAGTAAAAAAGAATAAGGGAACATCTGTGAACAAGACTGAAGTAATGAATGCTACCTTGGAAGAAGAGGCTAGGAGACGGGCTAGGTGTTTACACGTATGGGTAGTAGGATGGGAGGAGAAGAGCAGCCACAGGAAGATGCTAAGACACTTGCTGACAAAAATTGGGGCTTCAGACGTACCCATCGTCAGTGCTTGGAGAGTGGGGAAAGAGGACTCTAAGTCCAAGGCTCTAATTTTTCGCTTCGGGGACATAGAGAAAAAAAAGGCCTTCCTCTCCAAGAGGAGAGCCCTCAAGGGTGAGAAGATCTATTTGGATGAGGACCTTACCCTAGCACAAATAGCACATGGCAGAGAACACATGCCCAAGGTATTGGAGGCTCGCAAAGAGAGAAAGTGGGTTGTTTGTAGGGATGGACGAGTCATCATAACCGACAAAAGGACTTCATGACGATACAAGGCCTATGAGACACTTCAGATGTCATTATGGAATTGTAATGGAGCCCTACTCTTGGACGCTGGTTACTTTGAAAATAGCTTCCGAAACATAGATATAGCAATCTACATAGAAACACACCAATGTAAAGGTAGCCAACTACCAAACGTGCGGAATACAAGTGGGAAAGTGTATTTCGTCCAGCAGCTAGAAAATAAGGAAGCACTAGGGGTTCTGAGGTGTGGCCATACTATAGCGGAAAGACCTCAAAGGGATAGTGCAAGTAATGAAAAGAGATGATGATACACGATATTTATGGATTAGGATACATGCAGGAAGACCATGGGATATATTCATCGCAATATGCTACTTTCCTCTTGCAAATTCTACCTATGCCACACGAGATGGATCTCCCTTTGATGTACTTTATGACGATATCATGAGATATGCTAGCATCGGGGACATATTATAGGTAGGAGATTTCAATGCACGCACTGGAGATAGACAAAGTGACTTTTATATGCATGATAATGCCATGTTCAAAGAGATCGACATAGATGAAATAGGCCTACGCAGGAGAGCCCAGGATAAAGAAGTGGGTACCTATGTGACACACCTATTGACTTTGGGAAGTGGACATAGACTAGCCATCTTTAATGGCCTGCCACAATGGCCAAGATCTGACAATTTGACATGCTGGAATCACAAAGGAGGGGCAAGTACTGTGGACTACTTGATGGGCTCACCAGCTTTGATACCAAACATCCAAAACTTTGAGATATCTAAGAGACCAATTGGCATAGCACCAGATCATGCTATTTTGACATTCATGCTCTCTTGTGTACATATGAAACATGAAACACCATGCCTCCTTAGACATCCCAAATACTACTTTACAAAAGACACCTCACATATCTACTCTGGTTCTCTGCAGACCAATTTACATACATTGGACTTGAGTAGATCATTGGAAGAATGTACAAGGGATTTAGCAAAGGCCATACATGGATCAGCCATGTATGCATTCCCACACACCTTGCCCCAATGTAGACCCACACGATCTACTGCTCCCCGAAATAGCTGGTATGATGATGAGTGTAGAGTCACCCGAGCTCGCTTACAGAAAGAAGTGGAGCTAGGCACTCAGACACATCGCCAAGCAAAGGCGTTCTTCAAATGCCTTGTGCGGAAGAAGAAACAAGACTACTTAGCAAAAGCAGAAGCAGAGATATATCAGTTATTTTTGGGGCGGGATAGCAAGAGTGCATGGAAGATATTTCATGAAAGACAGCCCCCCATACAGATTACATTACCAGATGCTTGGCTTGACTATGGGAGACAGCTCTATGGCCTGCCAAGATAGCAACCACCTATGCAGCCCCCACAAGCTTGTAGACCAACACAGTGGTCTTTCTTAACATGAAAAATGGTTAGGGATGCAATTTATAGATTACAAAATGGGAGGGCACATGATGAGGATGGACTAGTAGCAAAACATTTCTCACATGCTTGTGACATATTAGCACCCATATTAGCACATATGTTCAATAGAGCAGTATGTGAAGGTTTCCCTATGAGTTGGTCAGACAATACTATAATCCCGCTGTTTAAAAGTGGTGATCCCCTGATTCCTAGCAACTACAGGACTATCATGATCAATCATACTTTGGCCAAGATATATGGATCTATATTGGAGCATGAACTCAATAAGTGGGCTGAAATGCAAGGCAAGAGAGCACAAGGACAGGCAGGTTTCAGACGAGGATATACCACGCTGGACCATATCTCACACTTAGAGCCATTATTGAGGAGGATCAAGCCCGAGATAAGAGGATCTATTGTTGCTTTGTAGACTTTCGCAAAGCTTTTGATACAGTGCCTCGTACACGCATCATGCAGAGATTGCAGGACATGGTAGTACCAGAGGGTATACGATGGGGTGTCTATGCATTATATGAGGCAGTGACAAGTCATGTACGAGTACTTGGGGGGCTTTCAGAGAGGATTGACAATACCATAGGAGTGAAACAAGGATGTCCACTTTCACCTACATTGCTTGGTCTATACATAGATGAAGTGTCTGATTACATAGATTGAGGAGGAGGAGCTGGAGCTAGCTTGACAGGGGTGCTAATACCAATATTACTGTATGCAGATGATATTGTTCTCATTTCAGATTCAACGGAGGGATTGCAGTGCCATCTAGACGCTTTGCACATCTTCTGTAGAGATAAAGACCTCACAGTGAACCTTGGAAAGACCAAATCCATAGTTTTCAATACTTCAGCAGCATGGGTGACTAGATCTATGTACCAGTTCACATTTGGGGAAGACATATTGGAGCATGTTTGGGAATACGTCTATTTGGGAGTCACCTTCTTTGGCCCACGTTTTTCATTGAGAGAGGCATCAGAGGCACGTCTCACACGTGGATATGCAGCACTAGGGGCACTCGAGAGTCAATGTGCTCACATGCAATTCCAGAAGCCCTGCAACAAACTCTGGTTGTTTGACACCCTAGTCACACCTACATTACTATATGGAGTAGAGGTATGGGGTTGCAGCTTGTACCACAAGCGTCTTAGCCCACTCATTGATCAGATTGGAGTAGAGAGGGATTATTATGATCATTGGGATAGCATGGAAAGGCCATTGATCATGATGATAGCACGCATGATTAGGAGTAAGCCCTCCACCCCACATCCCATTGTCAGAGCAGAGCTAGGGGCAACATCTATAGTTATAGAGGCACTCCTCGGGGTAGTGACCTTTTGGCACAGACTATGGAAACTTCCACGCCATAGATACTCTGGATTGGCACTAACCTCATCTAGACAACTAGCAGCAAGAGGCGAGAAGAACTGTTGGTTTTCACACATGGCTATTTGGATGAGCCTACATGGTTTGGATATTGACCGTCTTCCATCTTTGGATTATAGCATTGACTGCCCTGCACTTTCTCTCAGCCAATCAGAGCTGAACCAGGTGATCGAGCTGATATCTTTAGGATTGAGACAGCAAGGACATGGATCCATCCACCACTCCCTCTAGGATTGAGGATGGAGTTCTACAGGAGTCATTTCTTATGTCTCTCTGATGATGGTTTCGCTATTCAACCAACATATATGGACACCCATCTCTCCCATAGCGTACAGATTGCTATCGGACAGCTCGGACCTCCTCACATAGGCTTTAGATGGAGACAGGCAGATGGACAAATACCCTAGCAGAGGATAGAATTTGTTAGCTTTGTGGTCGAGAGCCTGAGACAGCGGAGCACTACATATGCAGATGCACAGTGTACGAGGACGGTACCATTGCCTCTTCCATGATGGATTTGGATCTCTTCGTCGCATCATGGAGTATGAGGATCAAAGATGCCTAGGTATTTTCCTCCTGGAGCTCGAGAGACACAGAATTGCACTACTGCGAGACAGGAGGCTAGCTAATGCAGAAGGACACACACAGAGAGCAGTGACGGTCGTCTTCTACAGAGCCGACCCTATTAACACTACCAACCTAGCAGAGACAGAGCCACCCCGCTAGACACCTTACAGGCCATGCCGTGGAGTCACATTGGATAGAGTCATTTCCCTTCGTCGAGCATGACAATCCCGTTTACCAGGACCACGTCCGAGGAGGCCACACCACCGTCAGATTAGAGCCATTATCACGAGACACCAAAGACTCACCACCAGGCATATCAGTGAAGCAGCTAGGGACCGGCATCATAGCTGAGATCATGTGCAGATCTTGAGATCAACTACAGCCCATAGTCTCCACCACAGTTTTGTACATGGCTCTATCAGATCCGGTTCGCATTTTCTTTCCTTTTCTTTTCTATTGATGAAACAACACTACACATGGTTCAACCCTAGTATAGTCCCATCGTATAGTTATTTTCATTATATTTTCAGTATTGTTTCGTAGGCCACCCACTTATTTGTAATGTTATCTTTACCTTGCTAATGAGATGACATTAGACATGGATATACTCTGGATTTTGTCTCATAGGCCACATTGGCCTTATGTAGACATTAATCTCTCTCTCTCTCTCTCTCTCTCTCTCTCTCTCTCTCTCTCTCTTTGCAATGTTACAACCCCCTCCAAAAAACCAATGCCAGAGTCTTAATAATTAAGGATTTATATAAGTCTTCTCGAACTATCAAGGCTCCACTCTCTCTTTAACTTGTCTCTTTTTCATGATCATTGGGTGTGTGATTGTATGGTGGCATAGCGGGGAGATCTACGTGCGGGTAGGGTGATTGAGTGGTTGTGGTGGAGCACTGCATTGCATGGTGGCAGTAAAGGGTGGCATCAATTTCACCTAAGGTTTACTACCTTAATATTATTCCCCTCCTCCACTAGCTTCTGTTCACATGTGGAGGACCGGGGAGAATATTATATCCTCTCCCTCTTAAAGAAACAAAGATGTTCTCATCTTGAAAGAGCTTAGGGTTCATTGTATTCTAGGTAAGTGGTATCATAGGACCTGTTGGTTAGACCCACCTACTATTGCCTTATTCAGATTACAAACGAGTACTCAAACTTCAAGATAACTTAATGAAATGGGTACAATGGCCATTGCTGAGTAATATTTATTACAAGTATGAGGCTTATTATATCTTGAAAATATCTTTTTTAGGGTTTTAATCATCTTCCAGGATTTTAATGGGCTCTAGGTCCTCATCATTATCCGATTCTTGAGGGAAACCAAGTACTAAACTTCTATGGCTTTGCTTTGTTGTCAATTCCTCCTCTTTATCCTATCTCACTACACTCATGATACTTTTTTCCTTGGTCTTTTCAATCATGAGTCTTCCTTGGTGCTCCCTAAGAGATAGCTCTTTAAAAAGCTGGTCTCCATTTGGCCCAATCAAGGGTTTGGCTTGTATAAGAGCATCTTGCAAGTCAATCGACCTTAGAGACTCTAGACATGTAAATGCCCCGAACAACGTAGTATGCTTAACAATTATGATATTCGCTTGTTTTCGAAACTTAATATAAAAGAGACTGAACACTTAAAGCTGAAAGTGAAAATTACTCACAAAATTACAGCCATGAAAATGTAAAAGTAATGGAGACAAGATTGAGGGTTGAAGATGGGCAACCCCCCCCGAAGGAATGTATTTCTGCTCAACCCAAGTCCCTTAGGGAAGAGCTCAGTTACAATCAACCTGAGAGTGAGAAGAAGTAATTCTCACTCTCACAAGATCATGCAAAGATGTACAAACACACATGCATTATCTATTATGCAATGATAAGAACTGATTTCTTTACAGTATGAGAGAAGAAAAAGGGGAATTCAGCCTTTCTCCATCGTTGATCAGCAGTACATGGATAGAGCTTGCTTCTTGTAGCTAAAATGGAAGAAAGAGCTCAAGAAGAAGGTGCTGTAATGAATTTACAGGCTTGCTGTCTTGTAAAATAATAGTGATAGAAGAGAGAATATGGAGGAATTTGATAATGGAGAAGTGGGGGATGATGATGGGGATGGATGGGGCCAGTTTCTGGCTATCTGTGGGTGCTGTACATGAGTTTACAGCAAAGAAAAATTATCTTGAATGAAGAAAAACGAGCTCTTATTTATAGGAGAGGGGAGAGCTAGTACAAAAGGGGAAAGTGGAGTAGCACAAGACAAGTGTCCAGCCATATGTCATGAGATGTGACAAGTGGTCGGACACTTGGAAACTTGTGTGACAAGTGTCTTGACACTTGTCTCTTCTCTATGGCCTTCCTTTTTGGGTTGAATACTGTCAAGAATAGAAACAACCAAATTTAGTAAGCACAGTCAGAGTACAGAACTTACTATTTTTAGAATGACATCCCTATTTTTTAGGACTAGTATTTTTAGGCTAATTCGAGGCTCCTAAAATTTAGGGACCTCCTAAAATTTAGGGATCTCCTAGAATTTAGGGACCCCCCCAATATGGGTATCATATGAAAGCTTTTTCCGTGTACATCGCAAAAATGGTATCCGAATCTTCATGTGGCTTTCCTATGCAAAGAAATGTGCATTTCAAGCTTTCAGCCCACACATGCACATTATACAAGCATTTCATGATCATGCCATCTTGTTGATTGTAACTGTCTATTCTGGTGGATCTAGCCCACACTTCAAGGCATCAATCCTTTCTGTGTGCGAGTCTAACCTTGATATGCGTGAGTTCTAGTCACAGGCGCCCAATCGGGTCATATAGGTGGAAGTGTGAACTATCTTTTCTCTAACCCACCGTGTGGGTCCACCATAACCTGTGACCACTCATCAGTGGCCAACTCCAATGCACTTTTCTTTATATCTAATTAGTGCAAAGGAAATAAAATTAATAAATCATTATATAGACAAATTAATGAAAAATGATACAAATTCTGTTTTTATAGAGTTGTGACAAGACAAGAATCCAAAGGTTGATTTAATCCATGGCAAAATCCAGCCACCTATTAGCTAGTACTCATTGGTGGCGCATATTTTAATAGTACGACAAGAAGGCGGCAAGTATCTCCACCTTATAGCCTTCTTGATATCTTTTTAGCTTACAAGGGTTTTGATGGCAGCATTATTATGGCACCACTCTTTTCACCACAAGCATGCCTCAACTATCAGCTTAAGCTTGGCAATAATTGCCTTGTTAGTTGTGCTTACTCCTGTTGTATCAAAATAGTCTTAAAGGGTTTCAATCCACACTTCAACATCAGTCTCAACATTGGATCCTTTCCCCGTAAACTCAAGCCGCTTCAGTTGCTTTAAGAGGGAATTTTTTTCTCGGAGCTCAACATCCATTTTGCTAAAAGATACCTAATAATCAAGATCATATCATTTAGGCTATTTCTTTAGAATAGCTTCGACCCTTTCACTCCTAAACTTACAAGTCACAATGTTAAGCCAACACGTGCATAGATTATTGCTAACTTATTCATTTTGTTTCATTCTAATACCATGTGTAACATGCTTAACTGAGAAGCCCTCCATGATACGATTTTAGTGGCCCATCAAGAGATATTTCTAAGTGGTACTGCCCAATACTCCTTAGAATAATACGAGGTTGTCACCTATATTTGCTTGAGTCCACTTCACAATGGAAGGTTCCGGCCGTAATCCACAGGCATCGACTTGAATCCGGGTTCTTAGAGTAGACTAAGGTCACCGATTGGTTCATCTAGCATCAGTCTTTGAGCGTCTACTTTGCTTTAGATCACCCGAACTGAAGCGGACCATGTTGCACTTGGTTCAAAGAGAATGAAAAATGAAGGGCAGTGCAACACATCAACCCTTCTATTCATAGGATATAGTCTCATTCTGGTCCCCTAAAACGACACAAGTCAAGGTCCTACTTGATTATCTAGTGGGTCGTCTTATAAATTCCTATCTATCGTTACTTGAAAGAAAGCTCTTGGCTAACGGAGTCCACCTTGCTTAGGATGGACCTATTGGGAGTCTCGTCCTCGCGCTTTGTGAGAAACCAAAATCAAATATGGAGAAGAGAGAAACGAGACAATGACAGTGAGTGAGTTGAAGCAAGAGAGTATAGTTGCTGAATTGAAAAGATAGAGTGAAGATACAAGCTAAGTTAGGCCAAAGGTTTTGACCTAACCAACCCTCCACCAACTAACTAGAGTTGAGCTAACTAACTCTAGTCCCTAGTGTCACTACTTTTAAATGTGAAGATACTAGGTATACACACACACTAAAGTGACACTTATTAAAGTATTCACATCACATGAATTACATGGGCCCTATCCAAAATTAATAAATTCTAGCACCCCCTTGCAGTGCCAATGTGATGAAGTACAAGGATAATCAATCACCAAAGGATTATAAGTTTAAGGACTTTCAAAAAGCCTCAAACTAAAAGTGTCTGCAACATTTTCTTATGTGAGTACATGAATCAAGCTAATCTCTCCCACATAGCATCTCTCTCTAACATAATGGCAATGCACGTCAATGTTTTTCATGCAAGCTGTAACACAAGATTTCATGCCACCGTAATAGTATTTTGACTATTAGAAAGAATGGATATAGGACCCTCCAATGGTAAATGTAGATCAACTAACAATCTACACAACCATATGCATTCCATTCTTGCCGTGAAGACTACCTTGTACTCAACCTCACAAGATGAGGTAGCCACTATAGGTTGTTTCTTACTTAGCCATGAAATGCATGAATGACCCAAAAAGAAATAGAGTCCACAAGTAGATTGCCTAATGTCTACATCACCAGCCCAATTTGAATCATTGTAAGCTTGTAATTGCAAGTCTCCCCCCTAGGAAATAATGATGCATATGACTGAATACCTTGCAAGTATCTGAAGATCCACTCAATAGCTTGCCAATGTACGGTCCGTGGATTGTGCATATACTTGCTAGGAGCAATTTTTTTCTCATAATCAATGCCCTTCTTTTGTGCATAGCCTTTTGCTACCAACCGTGCTTTGTCCTACCAATAGTACTATCAACCTTGCATTTGAGTTTAAAAACCCCATTTTGTGCCAATGGCCTTTTTGCTAGGTGATAAATCCACAAGATTCCATGTAGAGTTCGTAGCAATAGAGTCTACCTCATCTTGCATGGCCTATATCCAATGTACAACTTTATGAGTTTCATCCAAGAAAGTAGCCTCATCATCATCCGACAGTGAGATCATGAATACATGCTCATCACAATCATCTACTTCTGCAAAGTTAGCCACATGTGCCCCTCCTGCATCATGTGTTGCATCCCTAGCAACCCTTCTAGTGTGCTAACATAAAGGAGCATCCATTTTACTCTTCTAGAGAGTTTGTAACAGCCATCTCGAGATTATTTTGGCTGCATTTACACCAACCCTTTCACGATGTATTGCATCTTCTTCTGTATGTGGCAAACCATCATCAATACCGTGTAGTTCAAGAGCATATGGTGTGCAACAACAACTTGTTGTATTAAGTCTGCCCTACCATTTACACTAGGCATCGACTCCAAGGAAAGTGGCAAAAGATGCTCAAAGACATCTCCAATGTCATGGGTGGCTAGCATTTGAAATTGATCATATGAAAATGCAACATTTTCAGCAAATATGACATCCCTAAAGACAAAACTTTATTCGTGCATGGGTCGTACAAGCGATAGCCCTTGCTCTCCAAACTATAGGCAATAAATATGCATTTTGCAACTTTGTCATCAAGCTTCCCACGAAGCTCTTTTAAAACATGTGCATAGGCTATGCAAGCAAACACCAGAAAGTAGTCAACTTCAGGTTTCTTGCCATACCAAGCTTTGAATGGTATAATCATCTTCAATGCTTTAGTGGGTGCACGATCCAACACATGATCTGCATACTAAAGGCCTTCTAGCCAAAATTTGTGAGGCAGCCCCTTGCTTTTCAACATATACGATGAGTTATCTCCATAAGAGTCCAATTCTTCTATTCAGCAACATCATTTTGCTAAGGGGTCATTCTAACGATTGCTTGATGTGTAATGCCATGATCAAGCAAATATGTCTCAAAAGCACAAGACATGTACTCCTCCCCTCCATCCATGCAAAGTGTCTACACTTTTAAGCCAGTTGCAACCCCAAGCTTTGCAATGAGATGTTTAAAATGCATGAATGCATTAGATTTGCCTTCAACCCATACATCCATGTATACCAAGAGTAGTCATCAATAAATATAACAAAGTAAAGATGGCCCCTATGTGCACCTATTCTCATTGGACCACAAATATCAAAGTGAATAAGCTGCATTTTTCAAACAGCATGCATTGCACCATCCTTTTTTAAGGCAAACATGTGCATTTTGCCCAAAACGCATCCCTCACATCCATCTCTCTATCTCTAACAATGCATTTGTCATCCTTAAAGATGACTTGAAAGCCATGCTTATTAAAAGCACAAATAGACAACAAGTTCTTTGTAATGCTAGGCACGAACAAGATATCTAGAAGCATGAAATTAGAACCATTTGTAGCACTAATAGTGATTGTCCCAATGCCACATACATTATAATTTTTTTTCACACATGTAACACACTTTCCGATAGGGGTTGAATGCAAAGAGATAAACAAACACTTCCTACAAGTGATATGCTTTGATGTCCCATTGTCAAATTACCATGTTTGTTGTTGCATTTCAGCAACATTAAGGCCTGAATCAACCATTGGAGAATCATAATTGCATGTGAGAAATGCATCGTCCTCCACAAAGTTGGCTGAAGTATCACCATCAATAGATTTGCTAACTGATGTCCCTTGCATAGCCAAATCATGGCCCTTTTTCTTATCTTTGGCCACTCTCTTTCTCCATTCAGCAATATAGTGGCCAGGCTTCTTGCAATAATAGCATTTTCCCTTCTTTTTAGACTTTTCCGTGTCTTGGTCAGCCTTATTTGATGGTTGTCTAGCATCGCCCTTTGCTGATTTTTTGCATTTTGCCTAACTTTTCCTTTGCCTTTGAACTTGGAAATCATAGCCACGTCAACGCAATGCAATATTCTTCTGAGTTTGTTCCTCTTGCAACAAGAGGCCTTCCAACTCCACAAATGTAAGGAGCTACTATATCTCGCCCCCCCCCCCCCCCCCCCCAAAACCAAAAAGACAATATCAAAGAGGTGTGGAAACCAAGATATGCCTTTCGAAGAGAGTTCAATGTAATTTAGCATCCTGAATGACCTCATCAACATTAAGTAACTTCTCATGCAAATCGTCTATGTGAGTAAGGTGATCTGTTATGCTATCACTCTCATCCATGTTCACATTGGTCAACTCTCTACAGAGATAGGATATTCTAGCCTCATTGTGTGCTACAAATATACACTCAAAGTATATCCCATGTTAATTTTGAGGTCCTACAAGACCGAATGTGTGGGATAATTGTCCTTTTTACTGACAAAGCAGTCAAAGAAAGTGCTTTCACATCCTTTGAATCCCATTTCCTCTGATCCTCGGTAGCACCAACACCAGCACCAGCCCCAGTAGCCTGTTCTCGAACATCACATTGAGGTGTCGAACGTGTAGTACCTCCTGGTCACTACAAACTCACCTATGACATAGTCCCACAAGTCCTTCGCCACAAGAAGGTTGCCAACCATAAAACTCCACAACAAATAATTCGTGGCATCAACTTTGTCCTCCTGCGTATAAGCATGGGGAAGAATATGAGAATGACAATACGTTGAACTTAACCAACTCGATCAATTATCACTATGAAAATTAGAGGAGAGAGAGAGAAGATTCGACACCACGTTCAGGCCCCTTCCCCTTTACAAGAATTTATTGAAACAAACCACGGGCACCAGGTGCCTGAACTATATACAAAACGATTGATTTGCTACAATTCTGAAAATTAAAGCATATGGCTGAAATTTCAATATGAGAGCTTATTCCAAATGAAAAGAGAAACCTCCAATATATAGGTGTGGGTTTTGGGTGCTCAAAAGTGAAAGAAGAGGCTACAAATAACAAGTGTTTGCTGAAAATGACATGTGTAGAAACACTTAATGGCATGTATCCTCTTTTAGATGCCACATGTCACTTTTCTAGAGAAAGAAGCTTTCAAACCTTAAACTCTAAAAATCTCTCAAATGGTTAAGAATTTAAGATAGCTGCTGAAGATAAAATTATTCCTCGTCAAATTCCGTAGTCTTTGACGTGAACAAAATTTCCATTTGAGCAACTTTCAAAATAGTAACCTCCTAAATTTTAGAAGTCGCCAAATTTAGCTTCTGGAGAGCTTCATTATATAGGTTCACCGGTTCATGGTTTGTTTCCTCGATCATGAGTATCTAATTTCACTTTCTAAAATCACTCATTATATAGGCTTTTAGTCAATGTAACTATCCGAATGTAAAAGTCTTAGTCATTTGAGCTTTCTGGTCAATCTGACCGCCCAACTAAACTTTTAATTTCTCCTAGGCATCTCATCAATGACGACCTAAGTATAATTATAAGGCATCCTGGCCATTGGCAACCCTTTAATAGAAAGATGAACATTTAATCATATCTTGAAACACTTAAATAATACAAATCGCCTTTTAAAGTATATGAGTATCAAATTAATTTGGAATCATTGAGCCAATATATCTTGGTAACAATTGATATACAAAAGGTTTGTTATATCCCAGTTAGAGCTTCTTAGATGAGCTTTGTCAAATTTCAACCACACCCAACCTCTTTCTTGTAAAATCAATTCCTTCGATGCTTATCTATTGCTTTCTTTTGTTTTTCTTGAGATTTTTGAATAGCTTGTCTAACTTGGGTGAAAGCTGTATCCATATCACACACAAACTCATCAATATGGAATATCTCCTCCTTTGTTTTGAGAATAGAAAATAAGAGTGATTCTTCATATATGATCTCAAATGATGCTTTTGTCAGAGCGAAGCAATGCGCAAGCGAATGACCAAGACAAAGAGTAAACAGAGAGAAAAGAGCGAGAGAAAGAGACAGTGAAATGCAGAAAATCTGCAATGAGAAATGTTGTATAAGGATGCAGAGATATACACAAGTGCACAGAGAATATCTACATATGTCTCCATCTCGAAGATCTTAGTCTCAGTCAACCCCAAGAGCAATCTCTATGGTCTACAGCCTGAAATCTATGAGAACCAATTGAGAAAGAATACTGAAATCAAGGCCTATAAATAGGCCAAGAAAAACATGAAAAAATAATGCAAGTGAGTTGCATTAAATGCAGCCTTAATGCAACCCACTACTATCTGAGTGTTGTGAACTAGCTGACTACTACAGCTGGACGACTGTGCCGCGTCAACTCTTACATGGCACTCCACCCACACCTGTCGCTTGTGAACCAGCAGCTTCTACTGCTCCTACCTGTCCAGGAAATATCCAACTCTAGCAGCTTTACCTGTAAAAGCATAAATTGTGTTGTTATAGGCATATTCTACCAAAGGTAAATACTTTTTCCATTGTTAGATGGCTTCATGGCAATAGCACTTCAACATATCCAATATTATGAAATCTCACTTTGACCATCTATTTGAGGATAATAAGAAGAAAAAATATAAGCTTTGTATCTAAACTTTCAAAAAAAACTCATCAAAAGAGACTAGTGGTTCGTGGATCTCCATCACCCACGATGGATTGTGGTAACCCATGATACTTAAAGATTTGTTGAATGAATATTCTAGCCATATATTTGAAACTTGATAGTCTTCTTGACTAGAATGAAATGAACCAATTTACTAAACCTATTAATAATAGTCTATATACCATCATTGCCATTTGTTGATTTTGGCAAGCCAAAAATAAAATCCATAGCAATGTTTTCCAAGGTTGGCTCAAAATTGATAATAGTTGCAAAAGACCTGCACGCTTTTGGCAATCAAACTTAATCTTTTGGCACACAAGACATTCTTTGATAGATTGCTCAATGTCTCGTCAAAGACTTGGCCAAAAGAAATACATTTCAAGTGCCTTGATTGTGTCCAAAATACCACGATGAGCCATCTAAGGAGCCACATAATATTCTTTCATTACTTTAGGCCTAAAATCTTTAATAACACATAACTTATTCCCCATCAAAAGAAATCCATCTTTAATAACATAAAAGTTTACCGTTTTACCAAGTTATAAACTCTCCTATATGATTTTAAAATATTTATCAAAAGCACACATCCCTCATACTAGTGAAATCTATATGATGAATCATGGACACCATATGAATCTAAGGTCTTCTTGACAAGGCATCAACTACCTTGTTTTGCTTCCTAGGAATATGTAGTATTTGAAAGTTAAATTAAGCTAAATAGTTGGCCCATCGATTATGCTTCTCAAAAAGGTTAAGTTGGTTAAGAAAATGTCTGAGATTGTCATGGTTTGTCTTAATGAGAAATTCTCCACCCAAAATATAGTATCTCTAAATTTTTAAGGCTTGAATGATGGCCATTAATTGCTTTTCGTAGGTAGTAGTACTATTTTCTACATTTTACAAACTTCTGCTTACATAAGCAACTGCATGCCCTTCCTGGTTTAAGACTGCACCAATGTAATCTCCTAAAGCATCAAATTCCACAAAAAAAAATAAAAAAAAAATCAACAAATTAGATATAATCAAAACAAGTTCTTTGCTCATATAGAACTTTAGAGCTTCAAAAGCTTTCTTCTCTCATTTGGTCCATTGGAATGTTACTGCTTTCTTGGTTAAATCACGCAATGGTCTAACAACTACTGTAAACCATTTAATGAATCTCTTGTAATAAAAGTATAATCCCAAGAAACTTCGAACTTTATAAACACTAGTCAATTGTGGTCATTCTACAGTAGCCTTGACTTTGATTCCATCCAAATCCCATCTTTGGATATAATATTGTCCAAGTAGTGAATCTTTTTTAGAAAAAATTCATTATTTTTGCCATTCACATAAAGTTTCTATTTACAGAAATCTTGAAATACTATTTTCAAGTATTGCTTATGCTCTTCTTTATCTTTTAAATGAAGCAAAATATCATCAAAGAAAGTACATGTAAACTTTTAATGTACTCTAAAGATTATTTTCATCATTCTATTAACAGTTGCAAGAGCATTGGTGAGACCAACTGTTAAAACAAGAAACTCAAGCAAACCAAAAGTTGTGCTGAATATTGTTTTATAAATATCTTTAGGACCAATCCTTATCTAATAGTAGCCGCTCTTCAAGTCAATCCGTCTAAATACTTTGGATCCATCCAATCTATCCATGACATCATTAATTCTTGAAATGGGAAACCTATTCCGAATTGTAATTTTGTTGAGGGACTTGTAGTCCACACACATGCACCAAGATTCATCTTTCTTCTACACTAAGAGGACTAGAGAGCAAAAAGGTAAGGAATTGGGTCTTATTAGACCCTTCTCCAAGAGCTCATTCACTTGCTTCATAATCTCCTCTTGTTGTGTTGGACTCACACAATAGAGTAGCCTATTTGAAGATGAGCTTCTATGAATGAAATCAAATGTGATGATCTTCTCGCCTCTCTGGTGGTAACTCGTCAGATAAAGTATCTGCAAAACAATCTTCATACTCCTTTAAGAAACTCATTTGATCCTTGTTCATATCTGAGATAGACTCTTCAATTCTAGACTCTTTATTAGAATCTTTAACAAAAATAAAGTACGAAGAAATAAACTTTTTCATTGCTTTACAAATATGTACATGAAATAAAATGGAAATAGAGTTTCCTTCTACTCCCACATCAAAAGATACATTTTTACCCTTGAAAAGAAATCTAAATTTATTTTGATTCCAATCAACGGTTGGATCTATTGTTCTATGCTAAGGTATTCCTAATACAATATCACAATGACCAAGATCTGCCATGACAAAACTCTCATGATCTACATAATCTCCTATCTCAATTTGTAGTTTTCCCAGAATGGGATAACTTCACACTCCATTCCTTGAAAAGCAGCACTTGACAATTCTAGTGTTCAAAACTTCTCCTTTGGTAGATGTAGAGCTTCAACAATCCGAGAATGGATATAATGATATATAGCCCCTATATCAAAATGAATGAAAACAAGTTAATTAGCAATCTCACCCCAAGTCATAAAAAGCTTTATTTTCTCTGACAGAGTTTCATCCTATTGAAAGGATTTCTTAGGTGCAATTTTGCTTGAGGTGTCTTTTGGGGCTGGTTTCCCTTCTTTGCCTTATTAGGACATTAACTAGCCATATGTTTTTTTTCTCTACAAGAGAAACATCATCCTTCTCTTGTATATTCTACTAGTGACTAATATGTTAGCTTCTTGTTGGATGGCAGAGATGGTCTACCTCCATCCTTATACTTTGATTCTTGTTTATCTAACTTCTTTAGGTCAAACATCTTGGTCTTCTTTCTTTGCGCATCTTCTTTTGAGGCTTTACCAAGCATCCATGTCATATGTAGTCCTTCAGCTTCTAAGGCCGCATCTTGGGCTACTTCTAAAGTATCAGGCTTTGCCATCTTGACAGCTCCCCGTACTGTTGAATATAATCCATGGATAAACTTTCTCATCTCCATACAGGAAGAAACTTTATTAAGAGATGTAAATTTAAAAGAAACAGCTATAAACCTGTTGATATATGTTTCAACATTGCCTCCACAGCTTTGCTTTAGCTCATCCCATTCTTACTGCACATTAGCTTCAAAGGATGAAGGCAGAAACTTCCTGTTGGACATCTCCTTAAACTCTTTCCAAGACTTAGGTTCCTTTCTCTCTTGAAAAACTTTGAGCCACCAATTTAAAGCAGCATCCTTCAGATGCATTTTAACCATCCTAATTTTTATATTTTTCTGTATAATCTTCACCTCCAAAGGAAGTATCAAATTGTCTAGTAAAAGACAACTTTTTAAGAACCTCTCTTACTAAACAAAATGTCAAACTTAACACTCTTCTCTCCAAGCTTGAAGTTTCTTATCGCATTCTTTTCCTTTACTAAAAGCATCTTTGGAGATTCAGCTACCATGGAAATAGCCAATTCTTTAACTTTCTCCTTGCCCTTCTCCATGGAGGGATTCTTGAGACAAAAGTTACCTTTCATAAACTAAGTTGCATCAATAACATTGATACCTTTCATGCTGAGATAGACCTTCGCAACCGTAATACCATCTGTCTCAAGAGCCTTCTCCATAAGGGAAAACTACAAAGATATTATGGCCTCTCAAGACCACAACAAGAACACAAAAAAAACACTAGACTACCTAAAAATACCCTATTACTACAGATAACTTCCTGCATCAATTCATGATCCTTTTCGCCATTTAATATTCCAGAACAATATTCATACATATTTTATTCATTAATACAGAATTCTTGTCTTGAAAAATAATACATAGTTTACTTTCATCTCGACCATTCCTGATTAAATAACTTGAATTAGACATCATTAATATTCAGGAGACTAACATTGGTAGATAGAGCAAAACATCAACGACTATATTTTGGCCCTGTCCTGAAAGATTTCGCATTCCTAATTACACAAAATCTGAAAGGCTACAACTTCTTGAATCATACGACAAGCTCCTGAACTTCAATTGAACATCATATGAAATATAAAGTGGCTTTACACATGCTGATCCTGAAAGTCTACATGCATATAAGTACTAAGGTATAAAAGTACTAAACAGATCACACAATATGAGCCCTAACACCTACCACAATCCAATGGATGACTGGGACAATCAAGACTCGAACCCATAAGTATGCAACTAACTACCAGAAGCATGAAAACTGACTATCATAAAAACTAGCTTGAAGTGTGAGGATATGATCAAGAGTGGAATAGCCCCTCCTAAACACTACACGTCCATGTACCCAATTTGGTGCTTCTCTGCCCATTTGCTCGACTCGTGCTCTAGTATCAATCCATAAATCTTGGCTAGCACATAGCCAACCATGACCATCCTATAGTTCGTAAGAACCATGGGGTCTCTAGCTTTCAAGATTGCTACTATAGTATTAGCCAACCAACTAGCAAGGAAGCTGAAACATCCTCCTGAGGATCCAACTTGCACACGAGACACGACACAAGCCAAACCCACCATAAAAGAGACTAGACATCAAACTCACCTCCTTGCGGTAGAGCCAAACAAGCTCACCCTCGAGCCTAGGAGTTCCTATTTATAGAACTCAACTATCCTAACCCTAAAGTGTCCTTAGTGCATTCGCACTAAGCCACTACGAGGCTTAATGGATGGGACACAACCCATATGTACATCACTATCAAACATCTAAATGCAATCACATGCTTGAGTAATCAATGGCTTTCAAAAGAACATGTGGAAAGAGTAATATATGAATACCATGCCATGTTTATTATCATGATATACCCACTATTAATATTTTATGTAGTATGTAGTTTCAAGGTGCAAGACATGATTGAGCCCCAAGATGTCCAAGGATATAACACTTTTCCCCTTATAAATGATTGCTATCCTCAAGAATGAATTGAGAAAAATGACTCTTCAATGAACGTACTAACTCCCAAGTAGTCTTTGCTTCTGGGCAGTTTTTCCACGTGACTAAATACTCCAAATAAAATGTCTAACAAGATCATTTAGTCCAAGGTCAAGAACCAATTCGGATTCAAGTGCAACATAACGAGCAGTATCCTCAAGCCGCAAGACTTGCTCAATCAACAATATGCTTACCTTGTCCCAATCGTTCTTTCAAACAACTTATGTGGAACACATGGTGACTTGGATTTCCGAAGGAAGTCCAACCCATAGGATACGCTCCTTATCTTCTTGGTAATTTGAAAAGAACCGCAATACCTCAAAGACAATTTATAGCACTTGCCGGTAGTCATTGAATCAGAATCCTTTGGGACTTTAAGGTAAACCCACATACCTTTCTGAACCTCCCTAGGAGTACAATGTTGGTTAGTATAAAATGTGGCATAATCCTAGGCTATTTTAATACTTTTCCTAACAATCGTCAATATCTACTGCATATCTTGCAAAAAGTCGACTATCGACTACCCAGGTATCTTTCTGAAGCTCCCAAGGAGTACGATGTTGGTTAGCATAAAACATGGCATGATCGTGTTTTAACACTTTTCCTAGCAATCATCAACATCTTCTACATATCTTGCAAAAAGTTAACTACGGACTGCATTTTCAACCCCCTAAGCTTTGTGGCGATTGGTGGTTTCGGCTCATAACTGTACATAAGCATAAAGGGGTTATAACCAAAAGCCAAATGCTGATAAAGATAATGCTCCCAATCACATTGTCTGCAGGAGACATATGTACGAAGCATATCCTCCATGGTTTGATTTGTTCGTTTGGTCTGCCCATCGGTTTCTTAATGTTCCTAGAACAACATGGACAATCGAGTTTCCACTTTTTGAAAGATTTTTTGCTAGAAATGGCCAATAAACTAGGATCCTAATCACTAACTATGCCATTGGACAAACCATAAAGCCTATAAAGTTGTTCAACAAAGAGACCAACCAATTCATGGCTATTCACGATCGTGTTTGTAGAAATGAATCAAGTCATTTTCATCAATCGTCCGACCACAACCTAGATTGCATCATGACCTAGATTCGTATGGGGTAATCCTACTACAAAATCCATAGATATGCTACTCCATTTTCTATCAGGGACTTATAAAGGATACAACGTCCCCACCTGTCTGTGTCATTCAACTTTGTTAAGCTCACATTGCAAGCACTCACTCACATAAGACTTAAACCATAGTCTTAACATACAGCCAATAAAAATAATTGGTGGCCAAGGCCAAAGTCCAATGTATGGCAGGGTGTCAAGTACTTGACACATCATGGCACTCGTATCAAATGGAATTGTGAATATCCTGATCATCGGACACACACACTTTGCCTTGTTTAAAAAGTAATCCATTGCAAATGAAATACTTTTCCACCGTCTTTCTCCCAATAGCCAACCTTCAAGCGTCCAGACCACCTAAGCTTTTAGGGCAACTAGATCTCTCTTAAACTAGTTGCCAGATCTTACTGAAGTGAAGATCGATTTTGCAATACTCTTTATGAGAAAGATAAAAATCAGTCCCCTTCCTATAGCAAATTTCGAAGTCAAACTCTTCCAAAAGTTCCACCCATCTCGCCTTGCGGCCACAAAGATTAGGCTGATCACATAGATATTTCAGTGATTGAGTGGTGTACCATCCAACTAATAAACTCGACACCATACAAATAATGACGCCATACTTTGAGCGTGTGGGTGGCTGCCAACAATGCCTTCTCTTGGGTGGTTTAACGTGTTTAGCATCGGCAAGCTTATGACTCTCAAAAGCAAGAGGTCGGTCATCCTAATAAAGGACAACACCTAAAGAATAATCCCTAACGTCCATATGAACCTCAAAAGGTTTATTCGGATTGATAATCTACAAGATCGGGGCAATACTAACAAGTCCTTTTAATGTTTGAAAACATCAATGTTTGAAAACATTGATCAAAATCACTAGTCCAAACAACCAGTAGACTAATGTGCTTCTTCTTGCTTTAGATACACTTGAGCAAATGTATCAAGGGTTTAACAATATAAATATAGTCCTTGATGAATTTTTGAAAAAAACCCATAAATATTAAAAAGATTTTGCTTGCCTTATGGTCCCTGGAATAGGCCAATCGAGCACTACTCATATCTTTTTAGAATCAATCCGAATACCATCAATCAAGATAACATGACAAAGGTATAACAGCTCCATGCGAAAAATTTTACACTTAGATAGTTTGGAAAACAAATGTGCTCGTCTTAAGAGATGTAAGACAATATACAAGTGTTTGCCATCCTCCTCCAATGACTTACTATGAATAAGGATGTCGTCAAAAAAAACAACTATTTACTTTTGAAGATACGAAGGAAATAAATCATTCATCATCTATTGAAAAGTTATGGAAGCATCGGTTAATCCAAAAGATAGGACCAAAAACTGATAGTATATATACAGCGTTCAAAACACAGTTTTCAGGACATCCTCCGGAGCTATTTGTATCTAATGGCGTCGGAACCTTAGATTAATTTTGATGGAGGCTTGCTCAAGTTAAATAGTCGTGAAGCTACCTGGCTATCTCATCCTCCTCTTTCGGGCTAAACCCATAAGATTGCCAAGAGACAGTATGGCTACCAGCAAGCCAAGTTTCAATCCTATGGTATAAGGCTACGTGAGACGGCAGATACCCATTTAATGACTTAGACGGACAGGCGTCACATAATCATGTGACATCGGATCTAAATATTTATTTCTAATTGAATTTATATTAAGGTTATTATTAAAAGAAATTAAATTACATTGATAATCAATTGGTTGAACTTTTTCAACAAAAAAATGTACGTAATAACAATTGGATCGAAAAAACATTGACTAAACTCCATTGCTGAATCATATATATATTATTTTCTGTAATCCTGGAGGGTAAACAGCCCTAGATCACATGGAAACAACCGTCAAGCTCAAAAGAAAGAACATGATTTTTTTAATCAATATACAATGAATATTTTTCAAAGAACACATACCAAGAATGGTATCGACATCGTCAATGCTCATAAGTCAAAAATCCATGATCTAATGGACAGTTGGATCAAAAGATCAAAGTCTAGCACCATCCAATCCCAGTGATCTACCATAGGACCCTTCTATATCGGACACAATAAACTCAATCAACGGTACCATGTGGAGTCGCAATCTCTACATAAAGCAAGAAGAAATAAAATTATGAGTAGAACCATTATCAAATAGAACTATGATATCTTGGCCATTTATACGCACCCTAACCTTTAAAACATCATACATGCCCAAAACAGTTTTATTAATGGGACTACTATTGCTATTGTTAACATTAACAAAACATTCTTCGAATAAAATTTTAAAAGAAATACCTGGAGTCTCGAGAGTATTTATCGAAGTCTTAAAAGTAAACTTTCACTTTTTGTTATGGGAACACTCGCAATCACCACAAAAATGGCATGTTTAATGGCAGGCAAAACAATGGCCCTTCGAGTAATCCTTGCCGCTTTTTTCTCATGCAACTCCAAATTCGGCTAACGAGTTGTTGCCAGGGTAGATAACTTCTTCGACTTAAATATTGAGGTAGCTCGATAGCAACCCCAGTCAACTAGCTGCCCCTACTTGCAGCCAAAGTATTATCAAAGTTCTTAGCATACATGTAGACATCCTCAAGTGAGTGGAGAGGATTGCAAAGCACCTCATTTTGATAGTCTGGCGGCAATCCAAAAAGATATTACATATAGAGCAGTGCTTGAGGATCATCCAAGGACTTCATTTTATGCAATAAATCTTTAAATTCCTGAGCGTATGCATCTAAGCTCTTCTTCCCCATGTCAAGCTCAGATAATATCTGGAAATTTTCAATCCGATCATCAGTCACAAACGTTTCCAAAAAATAGATTGAAAATTAGCCAAAGTTGCCAGCTTAGGGCATAAGCTCGCCCACCAAGTATACTCCTTCCCTTGTAACATGATTTGTATATGTCTGATGCGTTGAGCACCATCGAACTTATACAAATCAAAATGCGCCATCCATTTGGTCAACCATGAGTCAATGTTTGTCTCATCGCATTCCTTCTTCTTTCCTTTAAAGAGATCAAGTTGAAATTGAAGAGCAATTTTCTCATGGCTACCGGCACAAATGGAAAATGGGAAGTACATCAACTAACTATCGCTACATTTTCTTTACTTGAACTTGAAGAATCACCACAATGGACAAATTTCCTTCGGACTTTTAAAAAAAAAACTTTAGGATCCTGCACATGCGTGTATTCGGATTCGAGAGACATCGGACAAGCATTCTCCATATGCTAGAGTTCAATAAAAGCGGGTGCATCAAAGGAAGAGACACCGCAAGAAAACATGATATTAGTAGAGAAAAGTTAAGAAGATTTGAAAAAATAAGAGAGAGCTGGAAAATTGGAGACCAAAGAGCACCTAAGAGGAGAGCAGATCATACTAGAGACAGTCTGCAAAAGTGAAAAAATAACTATGTATTTAGTGCTCTTTTTTGGTGGGCAATAGGCCGGGGGGTAGCTTAAGGGGTTGACTTCAATCTTAAATAAGACACCTTGAAGTGATTTGACTTTCAATCAATGCCTACCTTTTTAAAAAAAGACTAAAGAAAAGATAAAGTCAAAAAAACAAGGCATGCCACTTACAAGAAGGACACATTCACGATCAAGAAGAACAAGTTAACAACCAAGAGCATCATAGATGCCACATAAGCCCGTCATTCAATCAAATCGTCCCTCCTGTTGCGAAGATATGGTCGCAAGCTGAGCTAAGAGTAAAGGGAGTTGAGAGCAATAGAGTGAGAGATTGTGAGCTGAGCTAAGAGTAAAGGGAGTTGAGAGCAATAGAGTGAGAGAATGAGCACAACACAATGAGTATTCGGTACAATGACCAAGTGTACCACATTTTAGGTTTTGAATACATATAAAGTAAGTGTAAGGGTGCGTTCACACCTGAACTCAATAAAAGGCATGGTGACTCTTTATTCCCAACGACCTCCCATCTAAAGGCAACGTGCCTGAAGGTAGAGGAAAGAATCAGCTAAGCCAATGTATGTACAAAGCTGAAAGACACATATACTATCCAACCCCCATCATCTGGCGGCAATGAGCAAACCGCTCAGCTGGGAGACCTTTCGTGAGAAGGTCTGTAGGATTATCATATGTAATGTACCTTGACAAGCTCGATGCCTTTGCTGTCAAGTAAACCCCTGATGAAGTAATACTTCACCTGTATGTGCTTTGTCTTTGCATCAAAGGCAGGATTCTATGCTAGCATGATACCACTCTAACTGTCAAAATGGAGGATAGAAACCTCTGTAATCCCAAGCTCTCTCACAAGACGTGAAAGTCATAAAGCCTCTTTGCATGCCTCGGTGATAGCCAGTTATTCTACCTCTGTAGTAGACAATGCAACGATGTAGGGTTGTCGTCTGCACCAAGTTTCACATATGGAGGCAATGGTACACTAATAGCTTTTCCCCCCTCCATATTGAAGCGTTGCAGAACTTTCGTAATATACTTCTGGTGTGACAAACAAAGAAGACCCTTTGATCTATCTTTGAGTATATGCATGCCAAGAATGTGATTTGCCTCACCAGGATCTTTCATATCAAAGCTATTGTATAGACTCTGCTTCAAGGAGTCCAAGGCATGAACATCCTTGCCTGCAATTAGTATGTCATCCACATACAATACCAAGAGAATAAGGTTGCCCTCTGCTGCCTTCTTAGTATATAAGCAGTGATCAACTTGAGAACGTGAAATCCCTAAGATTGCATGAATGTATCAAATTTGTGATACCGTTCCCATGGTGCCTACTTCAGCCCATACAAACTTTTGTTGAGTTTACATACCATGTGCTCTTTTCCCTTTGCAACAAAACCGTCCGGCTGCTACATATAGATTTCCTCATGCAGATCACTACGTAAGAAGGCAGTTTTTACATTCATCTGTACGAGTTCCATGTCCTCAGATTCAACCAAGCCCAAGATGGTTCACAAAGTAGTCATTTTGACTACAAGAGAAAAGATTTCATCAAAATCAAATCCATGTTCATGTTCTTGCTTATACCCTTTAGCAACCAAGCGTGCCTTGTACTTGGGCAAAGAACCAGAAGTGACTTTCATTTTGTGAACCCATTTGCAGGGTAGCACTTTTTGTCCCTTTGGCAAGTGTACCAAATCCCAAGTGCCATTCTTCATGAGAGATTCCATTTCTGATAGCATTACTTTTTGCCATTTCTTACTATCATGTCCATCCATTGCTTCCTAAGAGCATGACAATTCACCACAATCTATTAACATGACATAATCAGTCACATAATTTACTCTAGGAACAAATCTACTTGGCTGTTTTTGCACTCTAGTCGACCTAGGGACCTAGTGGTCAATATTTGCTAGCTGTTCAGCCTGTAAATCTGCATTAACAGCTTACTGTTCTACAGGTACAGCTTGTTGTATAACCGGTTCAGGTTGTTCCAGGTGCACATGTTCTTGCTGAATTTGTGGGACATCATGGGCAAGATCTTGCTAATTATTTATAGCATTATTCCCTGCATTTTCAGGGACATTTTCAGCGGGTATTTGCTGTTGTTTAACTAGCATTTTTTGCTGTCCTATTGGTACATCCTCCCGGAATATAACCCTTCGGACCTCCTCTGTTCTTTCGGGCTGTTTGTGCATGCGATCTTCCCAAAAGATGGGATCATTGCTGCGTACTACTTTTCTTTTCTCAAGATCCCATAATCTACACCCCATTTCACCTTCATCACCATATCCTAGGAAAATACATTTACAAGACTTTGGCTCAAGTTTGCTCCATTCTTCCTTGCATATGTGCACAAATGCCTCGCAGCCAAACACTTTCAAGTGTGCATACGAAGGTGGCTTGCCCGACCACACTTCTTGGGGAACTCCCCCTCCCAAAGACCTATTTGGTGATCGACTAATCAAGCATACGGCTGTCATAACAGCCTCTGCCCAAAATGACTAAGTGAGCACGACACAATGAGTATTCAGTACAATAACTAAGTGTACCACATTTTAGGTTTTGAATATATATATAAAGTACAAAGTGTAAGGGTGTGTTCACACCTGAACACAATGAAAGGCACGGTGACCCTTTATTCCCAACACCTCCTAGTGCCATGCAATCGTTTTTGGAAAGTGCCGATAGTCCACATGTCCATGGACAGTCTGTCAAGTCTAACAGACAATTCGTCGGTTTAACAAACAATTTGTTCATCATCATCTGCTTCATCTTCGTCCATCATCATCTACTTCATCTTATTCGTCTCTCTCCCTCGAGCTACCATGTGCCTCCGGTTGCCTCTCTTTCGACTTTACTAACAATCGCAACTCAATACTCACAGAGATCTCTCTCTCTCTCTCTCTCTCTCTCTCTCTCTCTCTCTCTCTCTCTCTCTCTCACACACACACACACACAACACGAGCAAGTTTCACTACTCTCTCCAAAACTCATTCATTTAACACTTCTCTCTCCAAGACTATGTCCTTCAAAACAATGTGCCTCTTTCTCTGGCTATCCTAACCCTGAAATATTCTTAGTGTATTCGAACTAAGTCATCGTAACCACCGTCACCAATGCTACTAGTGCCAATTCGAATGCCCAATGATGTAGCAGAAGCCTTCACACAAGGCCCTGCTAAAAAGGTGGGCTGGAACGGGTGCTAGGATATCTCTAGCATGTGATAGATGCTCTATTGCCCAGACATTCTAAAAGGTGAGATAGATCAAAGCTTGCACGCGAGAGCTATGGCAGGAGAGCAAGAGCAAGAAAGAGAGAGACAAGAAATGGGAACTCCAACAGTCACAATGTGTGACTGGGCCTTCCTTTATTCAAACTGTCACTAAAAGAATAAAGAATAAAGTGACGATGATGGGCGCCCGCCACCTGTAGTGTGCAGTGGCAGTGACTGTCAGTGTAGTAATACATGGGCAGCTAGGCGGAGGCGCCTTTACCTCCAACAACCTCCCACTTAAAGGCGAATCTGCCCTAGTGAGGAGTGAAAAGAGAAAAGAAAAAAGAAAAAAGACACTACAACATGTACACATGTACAACAGGATGAGGAAAGACGTTATCTCATCCCACGCCCATCAACCTCCTGAGGAAGGCAAAGCGCTCTGTAGAGAGGCTTTTCATGAGCAGATCTACAGGATTCTGGTCAGTCGAGATCTTGACAAGGTTAACAGACTTGTCCTCAACGACCCCACATATAAAGCAATACCTCACCTCAATGTGTTTCGTCTTCGCATGGAAGACCAGATTCTTGGCTAACTGAATAGCACTCATAGAATCCAAATGCAGTGTAGGGATAGCATCAGTACCAAGGTCAGCAACCAAACGACCCAACCAAATGGCCTCCTTGCAAGCCTCAGTGGCTGCAACATACTCGGCCTCTGTAGTAGAAAGGGCCGTGCATTTCTACACCCTGGACATCCAAGAAACAGCACCTCCAGCATAGGTGAATACATAGCCGGAAGTGGACTCCTACTATCTGTATGTCCTGCATAATCATAGTCAATGTACCCCACGACTCCTATATCCTGGCTGCCATAGCATATGCACATATCTGCAATGCCCTTCAGATACCTCATGATACCCTTCACGGTATCCCAATGCTTCTTGCCAAGTGTAGCCATATAGCGTGCCACAACACCAACTGCAAAGGCAATATCTGGACGAGTGGCTATCATGGCATACATAAGACTGCCCACTGCTGATGCACAGGGAATCTTGGCCATCTCGGCTCTCTGCTCATCTGTTTGCGGACAATCAGCCTGTGATACCTTCACATAAGAAGACAATGGACAGCCAATAGGCTTTACGTCCTGCATTCGGAAGTGCTCAAGGACTTTATGAATGTACTCCCTCTGTGACAAGTAGAGGAGTCCCTGATGCCTGTCGCCTCTAATACGCATACCAAGTATGTGAGAGGCCTATCCCAAATCTTTCATCTCAAAGCTCTTCTTGAGCTGAGCCTTAAGAGCATCTAGCTCATCATAAGCTTTCCCTGCTATCAACATATCATCCACATAGAATACCAAAACCAATAAAGAACCATCACGAGCTTTCTTCATGTAAAGACACGGATCCATAGCACTCCTGTTGTAGCCCTGTGACTGCATAAAGACATCAAACTTATGATACCACTCCCTAGGTGCCTGCTTTAAGCCATAAAGACTTTTCTTCAATTTGCACACTAGGTGCTCCCTGCCAAGTTCTGCAAAGCCCTTAGGCTGCTCCATATAAATCTCATCATGCAAGTCCCCATGTAAGAAAGCTGTCTTGACATCCATCTGGTATAAATCCAAGTCAAGCTAAGCAACCAAAGTCAAGACTAAGCGTAGGGTGGTCATCTTAACCACAGGAGAAAATACCTCATTAAAGTCCACACCATGCTCCTACTTAAAACCCTTTGCTACCAATTTAGCCTTGTATGCCGGCTTGGGGTGTCCACGGGTACTTTTCAGCTTGTACACCCACTTGTATGGCAAAGCCTTCTTGCCCTTAGGCAAGGAAACCAAATTCTAGGTCTCATTCATATGCAAGGAGTCTATCTCAGACTGCATAGCCCTCTCCCAAGAGTGACTGTCACCCCTGCGCATAGCCTCATCATAAGTGAAAGGCTCTCCTGCATCTGTAACCAAGATATAATGCATCAAGGGCTGAAATCTATCAGGTGGACGTCTGTCTCTAGCAGACCATCTCACGGTAGGCTCTGCTCTCTGCCCAACTGCCTGTCCAACACCCTAACCATGAGCATCTACTACAGCTGTAGGCTGTCTAACTGGCTGTGCAGAAGCTCTCAGCTCCTCCTGAAATATGACCCTGCGGATCTCAACAACTCTCTCAAGCTACCTATGCATCTTGTCTTCATGGAAGACTACATCATGATTGCGGATGACTTTCCACGCCTGCGGATCCCAGAGATGATAACCCATCTCGCCTGCATCCCCATAACCAAGGAAAATGCATTTTACACTCTTAGGATCCAGCTTACTTCTCTTGTTCCTGGGCACATGGCAAAATGCCTCACATCCAAAGACACGGAAATGCGCATAAGAGGGAGGTTTTCCAGTCCATACCTTCTCTGCTACCTGGAAATCCAACCACTAGAAGGTGATCTGTTTATGATATGCACAGCTGTACTAATTGCCTCAGCCCAAAAGCTCTGTGATAGGCCTGTATGGCTAAGCATACTACGTATACGCTCTTGGATGGTTCTATTCATCCGCTCAGCCAAACCATTCTTGGGGGAAATGTAGGGGGCGGTCAACTGACGCTTAATACCCCTCTCATCACATAACTGCTCAAAAGCACGTGAGACATACTCACCCCCATTATCTGTCCTTAGGCATTTTAGCCTATACCCAGACTGGTTCTCAACCAATGCAAGCCATCTCTGAAACACAGCCAAGACATCGGATTTCAGCTTAATGAAATAAGCCCAAACTTTTCGTGAAAAATCATCTATGAAAATAACAAAATACTTTGCATCACCCATAGACTGACAAGGCATGGGTCCACAGACATCCAAATGTACCAATGCCAAGGGCTCACTCATACGTGGCCTACCAAACTTCTTATGCATAGACCTAGTCTGCCTGGCATAAAGACAATGCTCACATGAATCAAAACATGCATAATCAAGGGGCGGTAAGTACTGCAAACTAGAAAGTATTTTCATTCCCTTCAAAGACATATGGCCCAAACGGGCATGCCAAAGACATACATGTGGAATAGAACCCACAGACAAAACATGATCAAGGAAAAAAACGGATACAATCAAGGGATAGAGACTGTCAGCCTTGGCACCTCTCGCAATCACAAGTCTGCCACGAGTGATCTTCCATGCAAAGTCTCCAAAAGATACATGATAACCTGCGTCATCAAGCTGTCCCACTAACATGAGACTGCGTGTCAAAGCAGGTACATGACTTACATCCTGTATAATAAAACTGCTGCCAGAAGGAAACTGCAGCCTAACATCACCAATGCCCACAATATCAAGAAACCTGTCATCACCCAAGCGCACAGAGCCCGAAACAGTACGGTATAAATGAAACCACTCTCGGCAAGGTGTCACATAAAAGGACGCACTGAGTCCAAGAGCCAACACTGTGCATACATAGAGTGTATCTCCGTCATCTACAAAGCGCTAGAAGAAGCTACAAGGATATAATCATCATCAACATCCTCAAGCTGCATAACATTGATCTCTTCAATTTTAACACTGGACTTTACAGGCACTATGCTGTGATCAAAAGACTTATCCTGCACTTTGTCTTTTCCCTTATCTTTGCGCCTTTCATTGCGCAGTTCATGGCATTGTGGCCTAATATGGCCCTTTTTTCCACAATGGTCACAAGTAACATCTGCATTCCTGCAACAGGATTTGCTACGTGACTTCTCACGAGACTTGGACCGAGATTTCTGAGAATCCCATCCACAACCACTGCCACTACCATGCTTTCCATATCCATCATTCCTGCCTCTAACTGTCATAGCATGCAACACACGAGAGGCATCCAAATTCTTACGGTTAACCTCTTCCTACAAAAGAACACTCTCAACATTAGATAATTTCAAGATAGCAACAGAGACACATAATGCAGTGCGAAATACATCCCATGACTCATTAAGAGTACCAAGTAAGAAAAAATGAGTGACATCCTCTACAAAAGTGATGTCCTGCAAAGTCAAGTTTTTGAGTATAGCATGGAACTGGCTCAAGTGAGCAGACAGAGTCACATTCTTCTTCATGCGCAGATCCATAAGCTGCTTCAGTCAATACATTTGACTCGTTGGACTTTTCTTGTCATAGAGATTCTTGATTTTATCTCACAACTGCCATGCACTCTGTTCTTCCTCAAATACATTGTAATGAACCTGTTCTATGAGAGATAATACAATAGTGGACTTGCATAACTCATCAAGCTCAAACCATTCCTCATCTGGCATAGTTCCAGGCGGCTATCCGCTCATCCTCAATGGTTTGGTTTGCGATTTCTGCACCAACACCTGCCAAATCTGGCTCTTCCAATAAGAGTAATTCGTACCATCAAGCTTAGTGATGTTGAAAATAGCATGATCAATGAACAAACTCGCCATAATGCAGGCTAGAAGACTGCAGACAGTTCAAAACTGCTTGCTGTTTACTACAGAAAATGTCCAAAAAATCACCAAAATCGAGAGAAAATGGCGAGAAAAGTATAACCAAAGCTGTTGTCCACCAAGTACTAGTGAAAGTACATCATTTCAGAATATTTCAGCATGAAAAATCCATGTCAGTCCGGCGTTATATGCTTGCTGTAATAAATGACAGCAAGGTACTGTGAGAGTCAATTGCTGACCAAATCACTGCACCAAGTCAATAAATAACAGCCAAGACATGACCAGTCATAAACAGGCATAAATCAGCACCAAACAGTCATCAAGACCCTGAGCAAACACCCAGACATGTCACCAAAGTATCCGTCAGTGAGTAGGCATACCCCCTGGACAGTAGGGCAAAGTATACATAACACTGGCAAGACCTGACTACACAAGAGTGCAAAGCCCAAGCTCAGGTCAAAAGCAACTCTAAGATATGAGTGTATGAACCATGCAACATTTAAGTGTAAGAGATCCCAAAGTCTCAAGTATCTGCAAAATGCTCAAATAGCATAAACCTCCTGCTCAATGTCGGTCAAGCATACAAGATGCTCCCACCGGCACAAAAGGCGGATAAACGAGCTCAACAGCTCAATCAAACCAAGTCAAAGTACCAAAGACAGGTAACCAAGACAATGCCTCAATGGCATCCCAAGAGCACGACGGCTACAAAGCAACTATAGGTAGCATCCATGAGCAAGATATACATCCCAATAAAGATCTCTGACAACCAAAATGACATCCAATACAAAATTCTGAAATAGCAAATGAGAATCCAAGCCGTGTCTTCAAAGAGCACTAAATCTCAACAAGTACATGGTATACTATGCCAAGACAAATGCATCAAGCTGTAGGTGTCAGGTAAGCATGTACCTAAAGAGCATATAACTGTCAAAGCACTGACCACTGTCAAGCATAAACCGATATCAATAAGTGCGGGCTGAAATAAGCTCACATCATAGCATAACCCAAGACATGCACCCGGAACCAATAGGCATATGTCAAAGCATGAAAGATAGATTCAGCCCAAGAGTATTCAGCATGCATTTACTGTTATAAACTGTGTATTTCCAGCCCCACAATCAGGCCAAAATCATAGCATGACATGTAACTTCAATCCCCTAATTAATCGGGATGCAATAGACATCAAACCGGTTATGTAGTCATGCCCAAACAAGCATAGGCATAAACTGTGAATGTAGCACTAGCACCAAATGTCTGTAGACTGTTTATAACAATCCTGAAACACTGTTTTCAACCACCAAACCAATGCCTAATCTCAAAGGATCAATGCCAAGTATAAATACATGTGCAAAAAGCCTGAAATGGAGCCCAAACAAGTGCTTAATGCCAAGCTGGAGCTAGAGCCCCTGTAACTAGTGTATGGCTAAATGAGATCTGTCCAGAATCAAGCGCAAATCAGCGTGATGATGCTGCTGCTCCTACTGGTCCACGTAGCAGGTCTGGAGAGATTGGAGGGCTCAAACATGAGCCAAAGAGGCCTTGGAACAAGCCTCTAGCAACCCACAACCAGTGGCAAAGAGATATGAAGATTGGAAGCTTCAATGATGACTGCCCTGTTTACCTAGACATGTGGACTGAAATAAATCTCTGAAATAATAAAGCAATAGTTCAATGTCAATGCCCTGATGGTGCCTCAATAGGCCGGGAAGAAGCTCGGGAAGCCAAGGAGTGATGGGAGCTCAAGAGAATGAGCTATGGCTGCCGGGAAGGAGACCCAATGCGAGTGGGGAGTCGATGGGAAGCTAAGAATGCCACGAGCCAAGCTCAAGAGTCAGGAAGCCGAGCTCTAATACCAATTGAAAGGTGAGACGGATGGAAGCTTGCACGCGAGAGCTATGGCGGAAGAGCAAGAGCAAGAAAGAGAGAGACAAGAAATTGGAACTCCAACAATCACAATGTGTGACCGGACCTTCCTTTATTCAAATTGTCACTAAAAGAATAAAGAATAAAGTGACGGTGACGGGCGCCCGCCACCTGTAGTGTGCAGTGGCGGTGACTGTCAGTGTAGTAATACACGGGCGGCTAGGCGGAGGCGCCTTTAACCCCAACACATTCTAGAGTCTATCAATGGTGTCGCAAACCCTCTCTATATTGAAAAAGATAGATGATGTAGGTCTATCCTCTGGTGGTCAAGGCAATGGGGGTTGCCCATGTACTTGATATGGTGAGGTAGCATATGCATGCCACATGTCTAGGGAAGTGATGGATGTATGGGCTTGAGGCTCCTAGAATGCCTTCCATGCCTCCTTGCTATCCTGTCCCAAGAATAGCTAGTAAAACTCATGCTCCAATCTCGATAGAAATGCCTTCTTTTTCCATCGCTCTAGGTGGCGAAAGATGGAGCATGTCTAGTTATGTGTGTAGGTCCTCGTGCTTCATCTTGTTGGAGACAAAGACGAGTTTCCTTGCACTCCGCGTCATTACCACCTATTCTATGGGACATTCTTGCCTAGAGGGCTGAAATGGGGGTGTGTGTGTGTGTGGAGGAAATACATGGCAGTTGAGATGTGAAGTGCTCCGACAAGTTGTGCTGTAAAATCCACCAGGGGTATGTGGGAATCCATCTCCTACAAGCTCCAATAGAGATGATCCAAGTAAGCACTCATTGTCAATCTAGTGAAGTGGTATCTAGGGAATCTCGAGTGGCTACTCGCTAGAGGGATCACATCATGTTTGTAGGTAGGCATGGTCGGCTGCCGGTGCTAGTGGACAAGGGGACACTCTGAAAGACTGTATGTCAGGAATGAGGGATAAGAGCCCTAGGAGATAGTCCACCGTGCTTGCTCCTAGTCACAGAGAGGTGTGAGTTAGGGGGATTTCATATAAGTTCACAAAATGCACATTGCAACTTCTGTACAAAGAGAACAATACCTCATGCTCATGAACTTGGCCCTTAATCTCTGAACACAGCAGTTTTTATTGTTCAAACAATAATAATATGTTCGATGAATTCAGTCATACATTGCATTGTAATTAAAAAGCTGTCAAAGCAATGGAAAAGCTGTGCAAAACAAAAGCAGATCCCACAGCCAGCCACATGGAAATATCTCCCTGTTTTTTAAATAGAGAAAAGTTTCTTTTACTTCTTAACATAGTTTCATTTTTTCAAATGAAAATGAGAGATTTCTTTTACTGTTAAACTGGCTTCATTTTAAAAAATCAACAGATATCAGTTTTTTTTTTTTTTGGCCAACAAAAAGAGCTGTTGATTTTCTGGAAAAAGAAAGGGCTGATGTTTTCTTCATTGCTGCCATTTTTGGCAGTTTGACCCAGGACTCTGACAATTAGGGATTATCATCGCATTTACTAATCTATTGATCACATTGCTGATCCCGAAAGACACATTGGTGTTCTAAGCGGACACGCCATTGGCTGATGGAATGGATCCTCTCTCTTCTAGCTGATGAACTACTGCAGAAGGGAATTTTTTGTCCTGGAAAGAGCAAGGATTGGCATTGAGGTGAATAGAATAGGCAGTGATGTGAATAGGATTGGCATTGAGGTGAATATGGTAAGATCCAGGCTGCATGTTAAGTGACTTTTGATTCTCTTGCAAAAGTAGAACAGTGAGGCCTAAGGAAAATTTTGGTCAAGAATGAGAGATATTCACCAGTATGCAGTGCTGAAAAACTAACAGTAAGGGACAGCTTGCCTGTTATTCTTTGTTATCAAGCTTCTTCAATAGATTAAACACTGTAAGGGGTGTTAAGGTTTGGGGTCCAATCTGGTGTTGGGTGTCTTTGAACAGTAGCAATCTAGTTTCATTGTGTTCTCTTTGCTTTCTGATTCAGTAGTCCTAAAATGTTGTATGTGACACTTTGTTAGTTACTGCCCTTTCAAATGTTGAAGGCTGGTTTCAACTTCTCCTTCATTACAATTTAGTTTCCTTTACAAGTTTGTTATTGTTAATGTACTTTCCTTTCAAGATCGTTTAAAAAATTTTCAGTTAATCTCATATCTCACCTATTTCCCACAAGAACAGCCTTATCTTTGACCACATCCCTGATGAAGTCTGCAACTTGATCTTTCCAAACAGTGGGACTGTAGTCAATCAATGCTTTATCACTCCATCCAAATCCTAGAAGATCCATGGCATAAACCTTGAACTTCTTGGCAAGCTGGGGAATATTGTATCTGCCAATGGCAAAACACTCATAAACAATCAGAAGCCAAATTGTAGGATGATAACAATGACTATATCAAAAATGTTCATGATCTTAAAAGTACTGGAAACATCATGAGAAAATTGATACCCATAATGCATACTGGATACATCATGATCTGTCAATTATTTAAGAGAGATGGAATCACGACGAGTTTTTCAAACCAATAAGCTCAATCATATCAAACCAGAAGGCTGGCTTAAAACAAAGGCACATAAAATGTGCTACAAGTGAATCAAGTAAGCTCAGCAGTCTCAAGTAAGCTCAAGCAATCCACATCAGAAGTGACATGTACCATTGAAGCAAGGGTCATTTCTAATGATCTGTAATTCTCTCACACTAGTAATGAGAAGGATTCTTGTTGAGTTGGATGTTGTAGCAATACTTGACAAGTAGCTGAATCAAGACAACCTTGTTGGTTTATAAATCAAACAGTCTAAAAGTGTGTTCTTAAGGGTTGCCAGAAGATCTGGTTCAATGACAAGAGTGTTTCATCTTCCTTTTCTTAATTTTTTCACACAGTTGGACCTTGATGAAACAACCCAACCAATATTAGCAATGATGACTAGATCAACTATCAATTTGTTCTTCTCTCAATAAAATTTCAACAGTAAAAGCAAACATGAAGGAAAGAAACAGCACTTACGGTTATGATTAAAACAGCTTGCTTTCTACAGAAAATCCAAACATAACAATGGACTTCAGAGATAATGAGGAATAATGTTACACATTTGGACATCTTGGATGGGCACCTGCACCATTGGTCATTGACCGGTGACTGTTAGGTTGGTATGTGTGAATGCACCCTAACTCTAGGACGTTTAAGCAGTCTTGTAGTATGAGCATGCCCTAAAGGCTAGGATGGTCATGTAGTCCAATATAAAGGAATCAAGGGCTTTTTGTACCACAATGGGTGTGACCACCCACTTGGAATCTAGGCTCTTGGGCATCTCAATCCATACATTGAAACACTATGAACTGATGACATGCTATCCGGCCTTGCAATGGGAGCTTGGTCCAATAGGTTGTCTTGTGCCAGCTCTAGGGGATGAACGTATTTAGCTCTATGGCTACTAGGTGAATCTAGCAATATGGTTGGGAGCTGAGTTTCATGTCCATGCCTATACTATGTTTCTTTCTATGCTTGAATGGTTTGTGTCATGTCATGTAGGCAAGTTGGATCTATACAAACATCTCATTGGTATCAGCACAAAAACTTGCTCTCTACCATGTGCCTTGTGTCAGAAGTGGTGCAGCAATGGAAGCATAAACAACATGCTGAAATAAACTGCTGAAACACAAGACAAGAATAAACACAAATACAAATGAGAACTCAGATGTATGCCCGGGAAACGGAATCCATATCGAACACGAAACAGCAGCATACAATAGTGAAACACTAGCTGTGTGGGTACCTTGGCACCAGCTCCTCTCCTCAGAAGGATCCACAAATAATGGCTGAAGTACAGAAGATGAGGAGTAGCCCTAGCAATATATAGGCATAAAATGGGGGGAGCAATAAATGCACTCGGCCAGCATTAAATGCTCCCTAGCCCTAAAAAGGGCACCAGAAAATGCAAGAAAAATTACTATAAAAAGGCCACAGCCTCTGCAACACAGACTCACCCTTCAGCTGACTAATCTGCTAACACCCTCTCTCAGATCAGGGGTGATCTGATACAATACAATAGTACAATGATGGAGTATCATAAACTATACAACATAGAACCACCAGAAGAACCATGGATATCCAAGCAGTGAGTGGCCAGCCCACCACCAAGATGCCTCGGAGAGTATCTGACGTCGATGTCGAGCATAACGCCACCCCCTGAAAATAGAGAAGAATCCTAGCAGCTCTCTGTGTTATGTCACCTATGTCACTCAGGACATACAAGACCAATCTGCCAAACATGTCTCTAAACATGTGACCATGGAATCCCCGCCTTCGGCCAAAACTGCCAAAGCGTCCCCTCATCTGGGCTCCAGACGAAAACCTCCCACTCTCTGTCAAGTAACCAGTCCATCATGAACCTGGATGGCAATCCAAGCTCCAGGATGTGTACCTGCCAGACTTTGGTCGATGCGTCAAAGATGTTCCTCTCTGGATTGTTTGCATCTGTATAGACATATAGATGAGGCACGGCTGCCCCATCTCACCACCCTCTCACACTCCCTCTCTGGCACTAGAGAGTCGTGAGGGATGTCCGCATCACCACCACTAGAAAGCAATTGAGGAAGGGACCACTAAGCCCTCCCCACGATCCGAAGAAGAGGATCCCTTCCGCGCCTTGGACTTCCCCTTGGTGGGAGGATCGGGATCAAAATCTCAAGCACATGACTCGTCGGAGGAGGCCACATCCCGCTTCGTCTTCTGCTCTTGGTTCTTCCTAGAAGCCGCTAACTCTTTGCAATCCATCCTTAAATGACATTTCTTGCCACAGTGATAACACTAGGCCTTCGACTTCTTCGTCTGCGAACCCCTCTCTGAAGCTGCAAAAGCCTCACCTGAACCTCCATAATGTGACGAAAGCCTCCCCTATAGTCGCAAAGTAGCCTCATGCTGAAGTAGCATGGAGAACATGTAAAGAAAACTGATAGGAGTCGTAGATGTCTGCGCCCGTAAAGCATTCCCCACTCCATCAAATTCCCAAGGAAGCTTGTAGAGTACCGTACCAACAAGATGTGCCTCTGATAGGGCAGACTGCATAGTACGAAGTTGGTCTTGGAGTTGGGTAACACGAAGTACAAAGGATTGAATCGTATCTTTGGATTCAAACTTCAGTTTTGCTGGAGCTGGCCATAGAGAGTAACGGCCCACATGGTGGAAGGTGCCTCGTACATCAACTGTAACTTCAACCATACATCTGAAGCTATTGTACAAGAGGCGACCGCCCGTAGGACTTCTTTGAAAATACACCAAAGTAATGCCGAACAAGCATGGGCATCATCCGAATCCCATGTAAGCACAGCCTCCTCATGGTTGTCTTCATCAAAATCAGATGGAACCGAAGAAGGTTGTCAAGGACGTGCCATCGCTCCATTAACCACATACCATAACCGCTTCTAAATAAACCAAGCCTTCATCACCGCACTCCACGTGTAATAATCAAGTCCATGGAGCTTGTCATGAGTGGATGTACATCAAGGAGCCATCTGGAGAGGATTTAGAAAAGAAGTAGAGAAAAGAAGGGATTGGGAGAAGGAACACAACCAAACCACGAGCACAGACTGCAAAAAGCAAGAGTTCATATACAATATAACCCAAAAACTGATCAAAATAAGCCAAAATCTGTTGCACAAAGTCAAAAAAACAGTGGAAATCTGCTAGAAACAGCAAAAACCGTCTATTCTGCCAGTAGCCCAGCCCAAAATCGTGCTGTAAATAGCAAAACACAGGCTGCACACTGCCTAAATAGGTATAGGGAACTGTCGCCAGCAGCCTGAGGAGGAAAACACAGGCAGCAAGAGGTGTTGGACAGGCAGGCAATGCATATGCTGATCAAAAAGCAGAGTATGAAAGCCAAAATTTGGTGCAATCAGGTTGACAACAGTCGCTAGGGCAGCAGAGGGGTAAATCACTGCTGAAAACAGCAACAAAACACAGCAGAAAAACAAAACCTGAAAACTAATACCATGTCAAAAGAGGTGCAGCAATGGAAGCAAAACAACATGCTGAAATAAACTGCTGAAACACAAGACAAGAATAAACACAAATACAGATGAGAACTCAGATGTATGCACGGGAAACCGAATCCATATCGAACACGAGACAGCAGCATACAATAGTGAAACACTAGCTGTGTGGGTACCTTGACACCGGCTCCTCTCCTCAGAAGAACCCACAAATGATGGCTGAAGTACAGAAGACGAGGAGGAGCCCTAGCAATATATAGGCATAAAATGGGGGGAGCAATAAATGCAGTCGGCGAGCATTTAATCTCGTCGGCCAGCATTAAATGCTCCCTAGCCCTAAAAAGGGCACCAAAAAATGTAAGAAAAATTACTATAAAAAGGCCACAGCCTCTGCAGCACAGACTCACCCTTCAGCTGACTAATCTGCTAACACCCTCTCTCAGATCAGGAGTGATCTGATACAATACAATAGTACAATGATGGAGTATCATAAACTATACAACATAGAACCACTAGAAGAGCCATGGATATCCAAGCAATGAGTGGCTAGCCCACCACCAAGATGCCTCGGAGAGTATCTGACGTCGATGTCGAGCATAACACCACCACCTGAAAATAGAGAAGAATCATAGCAGCTCTCTGTGTTATGCCACCTATGTCACTCAGGACATACAAGACCAATCTGCCAAACATGTCTCTGAACATGTGAACATGGAATCCCCGCCTTCGGCCAAAACTGCCGAAGTGTCCCCTCATCTGGGCTCCAGACGAAAGCCTCCCGCTCTCTGACAAGTAACCAGTCCATCATGACCTGGATGGCAATCCTAGCTCCAAGATTTATACATCCCAGACTTCGGTCAATACGTCAGGCATTTCCCTCTCTGGATCGTGTGCATCTGTATAGACATATAGATGAGGCACGGCTGCCACATCTCACCACCCCCTCACACTCCCTCTCTGGCACTGGAGAGTTGTGAGGGATGTCCGCATCACCACCACTAGAGAGCAACTGAGGAAGGGGGCACTAAGCCCTTCCCACGATCCAAAGAAAAGGATCCCTTCCGCCCCTTGGACTTCACCTTGGCGGGAGGATCAGGATCAGGATCAGGATCTGAAGCAGATGACTCGTCGGAGGAGGTCGCATCCCGCTTCCTCTTCTGCTCCTAGTTCTTCTTGGAAGTCACTAACTCTTTGCAGTCCTTCCTTAAATGACCTTTCTTGCCACAGTGATAACACTGGGCCTTCGACTTCTTCATCTGCAAACCCCTCTCTGAAGCTCCAAAATCCTCACCTGAACCTCCATAATGTGACAAAAGCCTCCCCTGTAGTCGCAAAGTAGCCTCGTGCTCAAGTAGCATGGAGGACATGTGAAGAAAACCGACATGAGTCCTAGATGTTTGCGCCCGTAAAGCATTCGCCACTCCATCAAATTCTCGAAGGAAGCTTGTAGAGTACCGTACCAACAAGATGTGCCTCTGATAGGGCACACTCCATAGTACAAAGTTGGTCCTGGAGTTGGGTAATACGAAGTAGGAAGGATTGAATCGTATCTTTGGATTCAAAGATCAGTTTTGCTAGAGCTGGCCATAGAGAGTAACAGCCCGCATGGTGAAAGAAGCCTCGTACATCAACTGCAACTTCGACCATACATCTGAAGCTATCGTACAGGAGGTGACCACCAATAGGACTTCTTTGGAAATACACCGAAGTAACGCCGAATAAGCACGAGCATCATCTGAATCCCATGTAAGCACAATCTCCTCATGGTTGTCTTCATCAAAATCAGATGGAATAGGAGAAGGTTGTCGAGGACGTGCCATAGCTCAGTTAACCAAGGGTACCATAACCGCTTCTGAATAAACCGAGCCTTCATCACCGTACTCCGCATGTAATAATTAGGTCCATAGAGCTTGTCATCAGTGGATGTGCATGGAGGAGCCATCTGGAGAGGATTAAGAAAAGAAGTAGAGAAAAGAAGGGATTGGGAGAAGGAACACAGCCAAACCACAAGCACGGACTGCAAAAAGCCAGAGTTCACATATAGTATAACCCAAAAAATGATCAAAATAAGCCAAAATCTGTTGCACAAAGTCAAAAAAACAGTGGAAATCTGCTAGAAACAGCAAAAACCGTCTATTCTGTCAATCGCCCAGCCCAAAATCATGCTGTAAATAGCAAAACGTAGGCTGCATACTGCCTAAACAGGTGTAGGGAACTGTCGCCAGCAGCCTGATGAGGAAAACACAGGCAGCAAGAGGTGTTGGACAGGCAGGCGATGCATATACTGATTAAAACGCAAAGTATGAAAGCCAAAATCTGGTGCAATCAGGTTGACAGCAGTCGCTAGGGCAGCAGAGGGGTAAACCAGTCCTGAAAACAGCAATAAAATACAGCAAAGACACAAAACCTGAAAACTGTTACCATGTCAGAAGTGTTGCAGCAATGGAAGCATAAACAACATGCTGAAATAAACTGCTGAAACACAAGACAAGAATAAACACAAATACAGATGAGAACTCAGATGTATGCACGGGAAACCGAATCCATATCGAACACGAGACAGCAGCATACAATAGTGAAACACTAGCTGTGTGGGTACCTTGACACCGGCTCCTCTCCTCAGAAGAACCCACAAATGATGGCTGAAGTACAGAAGACGAGGAGGAGCCCTAGCAATATATAGGCATAAAATGGGGGGAGCAATAAATGCAGTCGGCGAGCATTTAATCTCGTCGACCAGCATTAAATGCTCCCTAGCCCTAAAAAGGGCACCAAAAAATGTAAGAAAAATTACTATAAAAAGGCCACAGCCTCTGCAGCACAGACTCACCCTTCAGCTGACTAATCTGCTAACACCCTCTCTCAGATCAGGAGTGATCTGATACAATACAATAGTACAATGATGGAGTATCATAAACTATACAACATAGAACCACCAGAAGAACCATGGATATCCAAGCAATGAGTGGCTAGCCCACCACCAAGATGCCTCGGAGAGTATCTGACGTCGATGTCGAGCATAACACCACCACCTGAAAATAGAGAAGAATCATAGCAGCTCTCTGTGTTATGCCACCTATGTCACTCAGGACATACAAGACCAATCTGCCAAACATGTCTCTGAACATGTGACCATGGAATCCCCGCCTTCGGCCAAAACCGCCAAAGCATCCCCTCATATGGGCTCCAGACGAAAGCCTCCCGCTCTCTGTCCAGTAACCAATCCATCATGAACCTGGATGGCAATCCTAGCTCCAAGATGTGTACCTGCCAGACTTCGGTCGATGCGTCAAAGATGTCCCTCTCTAGATTGTCTGCATCTGTATAGACATATAGATGAGGCACGACTGCCCCATCTCACCACGCTCTCACACTCCCTCTCTAGCACTGGAGAGTCGTGAGGGATGTCCGCATCACCACCACTAGAAAGCAACTGAGGAAAGGGCCACTAAGCCCTCCCCACGATCCGAAGAAGAGGATCCCTTCCACGCCTTGGACTTCCCCTTGGTGGGAGAATGGGGATCAGAATCTCAAGCAAATGACTCATCGGAGGAGGCTGCATCCCGCATCGTCTTCTGCTCCTAGTTCTTCCTGGAAGCCGCTAACTCTTTGCAATCCTTCCTTAAATGACATTTCTTGCCACAGTGATAACACTGGGCCTTCAACTTCTTCGTCTACGAACCCCTCTCTGAAGCTGCAAAAGCCCCATCTGAACCTCCATAATGTGACGAAAGCCTCCCCTGTAGTCGCAAAGTAGCCTCATGCTGAAGTAGCATGGGGGACATGTGAAGAAAACTGACAGGAGTCGCAGATGCCTGCGCCCGTAAAGCATTTCCCACTCCATCAAATTCTCAAGGAAGCTTGTAGAGTACCGTACCAACAAGATGTGTCTCTGATAGGGCAGATTACATAGTACAAAGTTGGTCCTGGAGTTGGGTAACACGAAGTAGGAAGGATTGAGTCATATCTTTGGATTCAAACTTCAGTTTTGCTCGAGCTGGCCATAGAGAGTAACGACCCGCATGGTGAAAGGAGCCTCATACATCAACTGTAACTTCGACCATACATTTGAAGCTCTCATTCAGGAGGTGACTGCTGATAGGACTTCTTTGGAAATACACCGAAGTAACGCCGAGAATAAGCACGGGCATCATCCGAATCCCATGTAAGCACAGCCTCCTCATGGTTATCTTCATCAAAATCAGATGGAACAGGAGAAGATTGTCGAGGACGTGCCGTAGCTCCGTTAACCATGCACCATAACCGCTTTTGAATAAACCAAGCCTTCATCACCGCACTCCACGTGTAATAATCAGGTCCATGGAGCTTGTCATCAATGGATGTGCATGGAGGAGCCATCTAGAGAGGATTTAGAAAAGAAGTAGAGAAAAGAAGGGATTGGGAGAAGGAACACAGCCAAACCACGAGCACAGACTGCAAAAAGCAAGAGTTCATATACAGTATAACCCAAAAACTGATCAAAATAAGCCAAAATCTGGTGCACAAAGTCAAAAAAGCAGTGGAAATCTGCTATAAACAGCAAAAACGGTCTGTTCTGCCACTCGCCCAGCCCAAAATCGTGGTGTAAATAGCAAAACGCAGGCTGCATACTGCCTAAACAGGTGTAGGGAACTGTCGCTAGCAGCCTGATGAGGAAAACACAGGTAGCAAGAGGAGTTGGACAGGCAGGCGATGCATATGCTGATCAAAACGCAAAGTATGAAAGCCAAAATCTGGTGCAATCAGGTTGGCAGTAGTCGCTAGGGCAGCAAAGGGGTAAATCAGACCTGAAAACAGCAATAAAATACAGCAAAAATACAAAACCTGAAAACTGATATCATGTCAGAAGTGGTGCAGCAATGGAAGCATAAACAACATGCTGAAATAAACTGCTGAAACACAAGACAAGAATAAACACAAATATAGATGAGAACTCAAATGTATGCCCGGGAAACGAAATCCATATCGAACACAAGACAGCAGCATACAACAATGAGTCACTGGCTGTGTGGGTACCTTGGCACCGGCTCCTCTCTCCTTAGAAGAATCCACAAATGATGGCTGAAGTACAAAAGAAGAGGAGGAGCCCTAGCAATATATAGGCATAAAATGGGGGGAGCAATAAATGCAGTCGGCCAGCATTTAACACTCCCTAGCCCTAAAAAGGGCACCAGAAAATGCCAGGAAAAATACTATGAAAAGGCCACAGCCTTTGCAGCACAGACTCACCCTTGAGCTGACTAATCTGCTAACACCTTGCACAAAACACTCGAAGGTCACAAGATCATGATGGTCCAAAACCTGAGGGTTCACTTTCCTCTTGAATAGGGTGGTATTGGAGGCTACTAGCAAGGGAAGTGGATACTCGTCCAGTACTCATGCTTGGAATGATTATTAGTTGCTGCAAACTGATGCCTTCAAAGCAGCCATGTTCAATCTCCTTATAGTTGCATCAATGAAAGGGGCCTCAAGGTACTGCAACTCCACGGTCATGGCAGAAAGCCTTCACCAAGCACGACAATGGAGTTTAAATTTAACTTTGTTTGGTTAAGTTATGCTGAAAAATAGGAGAATTGAGTGCATGGTACTAGTGCTCACCATCGCCATCAGCACATCGCTCAACTTGGCACACTGCCCAATTCAATAGTGTCACATACTTGCATAAATGGTCCTTTGGCATGCAGCCTATGGTTGCCAAATGCAATTGCAGTGATGGTTGCAAACATGTATGCATGAGCTGGCAGTAAGCTTCCTGGCATGCAGCTTGAAGGGGTTGGAGTGTTGGTTTTATTTCTCCAAAACTCCTCTCAGTAATGCTCTCTCTCACCACAAACACTTCCACACTCCTGCAACCCTATCTTTCCCCTGATTGTTTCTCATGAAGCATATCTGAATGAAATTGCTGCAAACCCCATTCATCGAAAGCATGTGTTTGATGTCTCCCGATTCTGAGCACATGCATGGGCTACATCCTGATGGCCATTCTTCCCATGCTCCCGTAAGAATCATCTCTCAAACCATCATTTCATGTGCAGTCAATGGAGATGTATCCACAACTTAGGAAGCTGCAACCTTCCTATTTCTTAGTATTGCCCACAGTTAATCACTCACCGAACTCTAGCTTTCCCCTCGCACCACAAGGCATCTCCAAATGGGATGGCTGCAGAAGCTAAAACCCAATTCATGGAGGGTCCATTTAATACCTTCCATTCCAATGATGTGCATGGGTAATGTCCCAAAGATTCCCAAGAGAATCATTGCTCGTAGCACCATTTCAATCAGCCAAAACTCAAAAGTAAGCCACCCCTGGATTTGGGCTTGGGCACCCATAACCTGCTAAATGACCACTTCAATACCCTTTCTCACAGCATAAGTGAGCAGCCAAAGAACAAGAATACCCAACATACACCATCAATACTCCAACAACGTGCACTCTTGCTAGATGCACCTTGGTAGGAAAGCACCATGAAGAAGAAGTCCAATGGCAAAAACCCTCTCTGAAGTCAAGATTTACTCAAACTAGCTGCCATTCCCCAGTTTTAGCCACAAACTCCATGGATAGCTTGTTGTGACACCAACATTCCTCCAATAGAGCACAACCACACCAACCAATTGCATAGTTAAAAAAACATCACAATAAACTGCAAGTGAACCATCACAACCAACTCCAAAGAAAAAAAGATCACACCATCTGCCTATGAACAAAAACATCAAACCTGCAACTGCTAACACTAGTGGATTCCCCAAGGCATGTCAAATCACAATGCCACCTACTAACTGCAAGCCTCAAGACATGAAACACAGGTTGCATGCAGATATACATGTCACACAGCCAACCAAGAAAACTAAGAAACATCATCCCCATCACAATCTAGGGAACAACTCCTTCAAGCAACCTGAACATTTTATACCATCTTAGAAAAGCAATACAAGGCAGAAAAAAATGAAAGAAAACAACACACAACATATAGACATGAAACAAAAAGACAAGTAAATAGGAACAAGTATCCACTATCAGAATCAAGGAGTACACCGGTTGAGCACTCGCTCACACTCTCCACAAGCTCCTCTTCACACCAAGAATCTGCAAGTACATGTGTGTGGCCAGATCCCCCCTTTCCGCACCCCTCCCCTTTATAGACAAAAATTTGGAATGACCTATGAGAAGTAGGTCAACCGAAACTGGCTGCCCAGAAATCAAGGCTTAGGCGCCTATAAACTTGTAAAATAACCAATTAAATTAGGAAACCAATCTTGTAAAGAAATACAATGACACAAAAACACAAATAACAATCGTACGATTGTTATTTGTGTTTCTGTGTAAGAGAGTTTCTTCACATGGTATCAAAGCTTGGTACTCTCTGAGAAACCTAGGCCTTTGATCTAAAAGCTCTCCGCAAGAAGAAAGAACAACAATAGGTTCAAATGACTTCGAACACATCAACACCAATTCAGTCTCCAAAACAACCTATGCCAAGAACCAAGCAAGAGTGGGCAGAACAGCTTGCTCCACAATGTTCCGACATGGTGGAAGACACTTCTAACAACACGGAAGAAAGGCTATACAAGCTTTCCACTGAAGAATATCATGTGATCATGGACTATAGATGAAAGAAGATTTGAGGAGCTCAATCGAAGGATTGCCTTTCAAAAGAAGCTACTCAATGAAGGTATGCATGAATTTCTCTCTTTAGATGTTGCGCATAAATCTGATGATATTGCACAAGACCTCCATTAGGGATGGGCCCCCCTGTTGGAGAAAGAGATCCGGAGTATGTTCCATTCTTTCATCCTTTTCATCCACTCCGATGCAAGGTACTTTAGATTCATATTTTGTTCCTTCGTCTTTTACCTCGTTTGCTTTGCAATATACTGGTAGAAATCATGAGGAAAATAGAGTACAATCAGTTGACTACGGAAAAGGTTCTCTTCAGGACCAATTCTTGTATGTTAACACACGTGGTGAGGAATATAAGAAAAAGTCAAGTACATCTTCTTCTAACCTTCCTTCTTTTCAATTTACTTCTCAAAATCAGAATGAATATGGTGTTCCTATTTCTACATTGCATGGTGCATCATTATCATCATCATTTCATTTTCAATCATTAAATGGTAAAAATGAACAAAATACATCTACACCTTTCACATCACAAATTCAAAAACCACCCATCCCACCACATTCTTCCGTTGCTTTACCACTTCCTTTTACACCATTTATATTCCCCTATCAAACACCTCTATGTTGCACATCACACCACACCAGGGGTTATGGAAACATAGACACAGCCTTTAGGACCTCATCCTTTCCTCCATCGGGTTGTCTTCCACCTACTTCTCACCACTTTCGGGATCATTGCAGCCTGGATATCCCCCCTAGTCTCTCCCGAGTGTAGATCAGTTGGTACCACAGCTTGGTTCTATAGCATTACCTAGTGGACCTTCTAGTCATTCTACTAAGCCCCAACCACGCTTTGGACAGGGCTTTCATGTCCCAGTTCCTCCACCTCCAACGGCACCTTATGGAAACATTCATGTTCCAATGCCTCCATATCAATCGGCGCTCACTAGACACTCCCAGCCTATTTCTGCCTACCCATCTTTTTTCCCTCATTCTTCCTATCACACATCCACCACCACTATCTTACCCTCCACCTCCATCTTATCCCACTTTCCCGACACCTCATGGTTTCAGCTTATCTTTTACCAAGCATGCTTTCAATGATAAGACTCGTTTTAACAGGTCAAACTTTACCACTTGGTCGAACTTGATGAGACATGTCCTTGATTCCCATAACCTATGGGATCTTGTGCAAGGGTTGGAATCCCAACCCGATCCTGCACTTGTTCCATACAAGGTTGTCCGCTCATGGAAGGCTAGAAATGCCTCCACTATTGTCGAGCTCATGCAGGGCTTATTGCCTAAGTTTCATTCTCAGCTTCAGCATTTTGACTTAGCGTCAAAGCGATGGGCATACTTGATTGACCGCTATGCAGCTCGGGATAGGACCCGTCATATAAATCTTGACTATGAGCTCCAACTCTTTAAAATCACTAATCGGGATTACTTGAAAATCAAGTTGGCTGAGTATCAACAACTTCTTGCCAAATTCTCCACTACAAGGTCCCAAGTTCTCTGATGATCAAGTCACATTGTTTTTTAACAAACTTCCCAAGAAATACATCAATTTTGTGGAAGGTATAGTTTTAAAGCATACCATGCCTACTTTCTACAAATTTGAGTGTTAGTTGTTGTGTTACGCACAGTTGTTCGATCAATTTCATATGAACTCTTTCTCAAAGGGGGCTCTTATTGCTCATTCTCACAAGTGGCAACAAGAGAAGGGCAAACAAAATCAAACCTCCACTCAAAATCAATCTAGGGAATCACAAGGAAACTCCCAATCACAACTCAAACAAGGGTGGCAGACTGTACCCAAAAAGAATAGATACTGTCAACATTTTGTCAAAAGGCTCGTCATTTTGACGAGAAGTGTTGCTCAAAGGCCAGAGTCACATCACCCAAATCTAAATCTTAGACCCCGGCCCCTCAGTCGAGTAACCCCCAGCAGGGGAGGCAAGGTGATGGCAAGGGGCAGTTTAAAGGTCAGACTCATACTGCCACCAATTAGCCATCTCAATCGACAACATTCTCAACTCCAGAGGGATTGTCTGACTGGTCTGTAGAGGCCCATATCGTCTCCATAGAGACATCAGATGCAAGTCTCATCCACATCTGTGAGTTGCCTCCCGACAAGGTTACCGCAGAGGCCCACTCGTCACAACCGAGCACTTCAGCTCCTGTTTGAATCATGGACAGTGGAGCTACACATCGTATGACTCCTATAGAGAACATTTTTCCCACCTGAGCCCTTGCAACTGGGCGGGTCTACGTAGGAAACAACTCCTCGATCAAGATTCAAACTCAAGGTAGTATCACTTTTGCCACTGACAAGGGTCCGGATCTTACTTCACTGGACAATGTTTACCATGTCCCCCAACTTGGGGTGAACTTGTTATCTGTTCAGTAGCTTTCTTTACAGTGACCACAGTCGATATCTTTGACTTTCAGACAGGTTTAGTGATTGCTCGCAATGAGGCACAGCCTAATGGCCTTTACCACATGACTCACTTTATAACCCCGAGCCGACAACCGAGAACTCAATGTTCCACAACTTTCAAGCATTAGCCACATCTTGGGAGCCTATGAACAATAAGCGCCTTTGGCACTTTTACTTAGGGCATCTTGGTTATGACTCTCTTTATAAATTATCCCATCGTTAGCTAGTTGAGGGCCTTCCCTGCCTAAAACTAGCTTGCAATGTCTATAAAGCTTGTTAGCTCGAAAAGCAACGCTGTACCCCATTCCCTCAACAGTCTACACATCGTACTGAGGAGTCTCTTAGATTGATTCATGTTGATCTTTGTGGGCTGACATCCACTGCCGCCTTAAATGGTACACTGTACTTCTTTTTGATAGTGGATGATCATTCTAGATACATGTGGATGTACTTTCTCAAGCATAAGTCAAATGCTTTCACATATTTTTCTGCATGGGTATTGTTGGTTCATAACCAAATTGGTCATCGTATTGGTTGCATGAGGAGTAATAGCGGTGGTGAGTTTATCTCTCACGAGTTTTTTGAGTTTCTATTGAAGCATTGCATCTCTCGGCAGCTCACCTCTACTAACTCCCCCTCTCAGAATGGAGTCGTAGAGCGTAGGAACCGGATAATCATAGAAATGGCACACTCTATGTTGTTCATAGAAAAGCTTCCTGAGCGCCTTTGGATCGAGGTTAGTAACACTTCGGTGTACATCCTCAACCAGTGCCCGACTGCGACTCTTCTTCGGAAGACCCCGTATGAGACATTTTTTGGCTTTTGGGTCGAGGTTATTAACACTTCGGTGTACATCCTCAACCAATGCCCGACTATGGCTCTTCTTCAAAAGACCCCGTATGAAGCACTTTTTTGCTCTTAACCTGTCATTTCCCACTTTGGAGTCTTTAGGTGTCGTGCCTACACACACACACCTTATGATAAGATAGAAAAGCTCACTCCCCGAGCTGATCTCCTTATTTTTGTCAGATATTCCTCCAAAGCAAAAGCCTATTGTTTGTTTGATCCTCGGACAAACAAGGGGATTGTTAGGAGGGACATCCTTTTTGACGAGAGGAATATCGTGCAATCCTTTGCACAGGATACCGATCCTATTTTTCCTTCCATATCATCGGAGATCGTGCATACTGAGCCTAGTCTACTTCCCGCTTCTGACATTCTTGTACATTCTTCATCTCCCAAGCCCCCTCCACGAGACCCGTTACCTCGCTGGTACCAGCAGACCATGCGGGATTCGGGGATCCTACCATCGGATTCCACTCTGGAGGAACCTAGAAGATCTGCTTGGTTTGCTTCTCATGCTTTATTTACGTCGCTATTTACAGCTAATTATATAGTGCATTCTAAGCCGGATATATGGCAGGACGCTCTTCATCACCCTCAATGGCGAGAGGCCATGGAGAAGGAGCTAGAGAGTATTGACAGAAATGAGACTTGGATATTGGTGTATCCCCCAAGCCACAAGAAAGTCATCAAGACAAAGTGGATTCTCATAACCGAGCTAAAAGCTAATGGGACTTTAGATAAGTATAAGACTCGCCTTGTTGTGCAAGGGTTTCGATAGAAGCATGGCATTAATTATGAAAAGACCTTTGCTGCTACTGCACAGTTGACATCTTTCCTATTGCTTCTCGCACAAGCCACTGATCATGGTTGGCCGATATATCAGATGGATGTCAAGAGTGCCTTCTTGAATGGTTATTTGGAGGAGGAAGTCTATGTAAAGCAGCCACTGGGCTTTCCTTCAAGGAACCCGAGGGATAAGGTATTCCGCTGCAGAAAGCTCTTTATGGATTGAAGCAAGCACCACGATCTTGGTTCCATAGGATAAATGAGTTCTTACGAACTCATGGATACCATTCTACCCCTTATGACTGAACTTATATGTTTGATCTATTGTAGAGGGGGTCAACTATATCCTGCTATATGTTGACGACTTACTCATCATAGGCTTAGATTCTACTGCCCTAGCAGACATCAAGGCAAAGCTTAATGCTACTTTTGAGATGACAGACCTTGGTTTGTTGTCTTATTTTTTTTGGGATGGAGGGTTCATTTCAAGGGATGCATTTTTTTGTCACAGCAGAAGTATGCACTTCAGCTAGTGGAACAGTACACTTCGGATCAGACACATCCAGTGGCCACGCCTCTTGATTCTACTGTCCACTTGTCAAAGAATACCCTCGGACAGTCCTTCGATGCACACACCTATCGCTCTGTTGTAGGGAAACTTCTTTGACTAATTCACACTAGGCCAGATTTAGCTTACTCAGTTAGTATTTCACAACACCTAGGATGTCACATTGCATTGCATGTCTTCGTGTGTTGCGTTATTTACGTTGTACTTATTCTTATGGCCTGGCATATGGTTCTCGTTTATGTTTGCAGGGGTACACTGATTTTGATTGGACAAGAGATCTCGACACCCGGCATTCTCATGGCGAGTAACTCTTTACATTGGGCACGTTTCCCATTTCTTGGTCAAGCCGTAAGCAAGAGAGAGTTGCGGCTTCCACGACTGAGGCTGAGTACCGAACTCTTCGATGGCACCGCCGAGGCCATCTACCTGAGGAGTTTACTGACAACACTTCATTTCCCATGCGACTCTCCCACCGTTGTCTACTGTGACAACCAGAGTGCCATTGCACTGGCGAGGAATCCGATCATTACACCACAGATGCGGCATGTGGGAGCCCACTTCCATTTTTCCAGAGAGCAGGTTGAGCTAGGCACCATCCGCCTAGAGTTTGTGCCTACATCCAACAACTTTGCAGATATTTTGACCAAGCATTCAACCAGCCGGTTCTTTAGTACCTGTTACCCAGGATCGGTTTGGGTACACCCTCCCCCACTTCTTTAACTTGAAGGGAGAGGGTGCTTCCCTCTTACTTTTCCTTCCAGTTTGAGAGGGGGCGGCTTCTACTCTTGATATGACAATGATGGTACTTACAGTTTTTAAGACATTTATCATTTATTGTATTATGGACATTTGTAACTTCATCCGCACTGTCAGGATGACCTGATTGTAAAAGGGCGCTTGGGCAAGTCAACAATTCCCCTGCAAGAGAACTATCCAAGTGGCACCGTTGCATTGCATCTCGTGTGGGCATGACATCTCGCCCTTTGCATTACCCCATGCATTGGCATTCTATTCACATAAACATACATCTATGCACATTTATCCCTTTTCGGTCTTTTGGAGTGGTCGACTCTGGAACCACCATATTCGTGGCATTACCCATAGCAGTCTCCAAGGCAGTTTTTCCTTAGCTTGCTTGCTTGTCTTGCTTGCTTCACATATTTGCCATACCCATAGCCATTTTCCTTCTTCACTAACACCCAGTAATGGTAGCGATAGTTTGCTTGTTTTTTTAGGGTCTTGGGTCTGACCATCCTTTATCATCCTTCCGTTTAGGGAACAGATACTCAATAGGTCAAATAACTAATTTGAATCCACACTTAATACTAAACCTATCAAATTCCCAAATTCAAAACGAAAAAAATAAAAGAGAAGTCCATAGCTGATTCCATCAGCCTTTGTAGGGCTTGGTAAGCCACTGGGCAGCCGACGTGCACTCTTTGTCTGATGCCCTATCCTCTCTGGGATGATCACTTGGGCTCCCTTGGTAAGATAACTATCACCTCTGTAGTCTTAGTAGGCCACTGGACAACCACGTGCACCCTTTGTCCAATGCTCTAGCTACTTTGGAGTGGGAGGCCTTGGGGTAAAAGATTTTTCTCGTTGCACCGTTGTTGGGCCTGAGAGGGGATGTTGAGCTAAAAATGCATTAGCTTTACTTAAATAGTCCCCCCAAAACTTGCTTAATTAATGAAGAAACCTAGTTTATTTAAAAGAAACGTGATCCTAGAGAGTTTCTATGTCCCATAAGCACAAACCCACTTGGAAAGGCCCAAACTTTCTATAAATATGTAAATGTAGCAAATGTCTTGACCAAGTCATCACCTCTAAATAGCCTTGGAGATCTTTTCTACCAAGGTGGAGTTAGAACGCAATGATTGTACTTTTCTTTGGTTCGCATGGAGCCATCAGTTTACCACTCAATCTGTTGGACATATGCCTTTACAATGCCTTAGATCAATTTGGGTTCTAATTTTCCGAGAACAGGTGTCTGTATCAAGTCATTATCAAGCTACTTGGCCTTGTTGAGCTAAAAATGCATTCTAAACTTCATTAGCTCTTATTGACAGCCCCAAAACTCAAAATTACCAAACTTTTATTAAAAAGAAATGCAATCCAAGAGAGTGTCTATGTCCCATAAGCTAAACCCTAATTCGGGAGGAACCATTCATCTATAAATAGGCATGCTGCCCATTACCCAGCATTAATCTCATCTTTGAAGATTGTTGATGCCAAAATTCTGTCGTCCACACCCCACATGGAGAATATCACAGTTCAAGTTGTTGTTACCTGATGTTTACTATTGGCACCTGCTGTCCAGCCCTCCCCAACTGTTGGCAATTGCTATCCATTGCTGTCCACCCTGCATTTACTGCTGTATGACTATCTACTCCTGCTATTTGGACTTTCCAGCCTGTCACTAGCTACCACGTGGCAAATTTATATGTGTTTGCTACTCTAGACTGCCACCACTCACAAGTCTTTGGACCATTAACACTGCATCAGACAGATCGTGTGAACAGGGCTCAATAACCTCCAAATGTAGAAATGTTATCCATGGATTCTCCACCTTCAACCAAATTGCCAAAGTGTCCCCTCATGTGGGATCAGACAAGGACCAAAGATTGCTCTATATCTCACTTTGCATCATCAACCTGAAAGGCAAACCTGCTCCAAGATTTGAGTGTGCTAGACTTCATTGATGCATGTAGAAAGCCACAATTAGGGCCTGCTACACCGCTAAAAAAGGCACATCGCACATTACACCTTCATTAGCTCATTAAACAGCCCCAAAACTCAAATGCATCCAACGTGTTTCAGTGTCCCATAACCAAACTCCCCTATTTTTGGTTGGTTCCTCATTTATAAATAGAGTGTGCGCTAGGTCACTTGCATCCCTTGTTTTACAAGTCATCCCATTCATTCCAACCATCAGCCCACTTCATCACATGGCTGTCCAGCCCTCATTTGACTGCTGCCACTCTCTCCAGCCCCAGGTGACCTGTATATTAATGCTGCCCTGCCCTTTGGAGGTTCTACACAGCTGTGTTTACAGTCCATATGTTGACATCACCTGCTGCACCATCACTGCCACCTGTTTTTCCAGCATTTTCAGCTCCTACTGCACCCTCTGCTCAATCTGGATAGACTCCGCAACAGTTTTCAGCATCAGACCTGCTCTTCCTAGCTGCCGCCCTGATTAGCCTTGAGTGTTAGCACAGCTGCATATTGGCCCAGGTCTGCTCATATTGTTGCCACCTTGTTCCTTGAGGTCTCTATCAGCCCAACACACACCTTACAGATTGCATTTTGCTGCCTGCCTGCTCCAATGGGTCATTACAGCCCTCAGAATCTCTCTCTAGTGGGCGTCACTCTCCAACTACTCCCTCAGCCCACTCTCTGGAGTCATTGGTTTTTAGGAAACTCTGCCTTTGAGCAGCTTCTTCACGCATTCATTTATTTACAGCATTCATTCTTTACTTCCAAATCACCTTTCTTCTCTACTTTGCCTTTTTGCATTTTTTGTCTAAGTTATTGTGTTTAAGTTGTAAACATACACTTTTTGTTTTCTCTGAGAAAACCCTACCATATCTTCATAGCACCTGCATATGGATCAAGCTAGCATGCCCTACCTCCACCACCCTCTCTCACAATTGAAAACAGCCTTCCTTCTCAGATAGGGTGGTAAATAACCTAATTTAACACTAATTATAGCAAGTCTAAAATTCACATAAACTAAAAATGCAAATGTTACCACTTAATCTTGTCTTGGACATTAAACAGCCTATTGGCCCAAAAACTTGGCACCCCTTGTGGTACTTCTTTAACTTGTATTGCGAATGGCTGGGTTACAACTGAGATTCTTCAACCTCCTCCACTAATCCAAGTGCCTCTTGCTGCCATACATGACCACCAAGCCTTCAAATCAATTCGCCCCTTGATTTGATTGCTAGGAAATTGACCTAGGCTCCTTGGGAAATAAATTAGCTCCAAATTCAATGTTGATTGATTAGCATCTTGAACCCTCTTGAAATACACTGATTTTAGATCTAAAAATTCATTTCTAGAGCCTTCAAATCTCAACACCCTTCCCAAGGTGGCTGTAAATTAGGGTTCTACAAAGATCCACCTCCAATGGTTGGATGAAAGATCGAGCCCGAGTGAAAGCTATTACCACATATGTCAATTCATGAGAGCCCGAGTGAAAGCTATTACCACATATGTCAATTCATGAGAGCCCGAGTGAAAGCTATTAGCAAATATGTCAGTTCATGGTTGAATCCGTGCATGCTAGAGAGGGTTGGGCACATTCTAGATATTTTGGGCATTGTTTACTTGTCATTTTGATGGTATTTATTGCTGGCCAACCAGCATTTAATGCTCACCACCCACCTAACATCATTTATGGCATTATTTTTGCCTATTTATTTCAGGCGCTCCTCCACCACAGATGGTATCATGCATCATCCATCATTCATTATTTGACAAGTTCTGGTGAGGGAGAGGAGCAGGTGCTAGTGCTAGTGCTTTCACAACAGGTGACTCACATGGTTCTGTATTGTCTTATATCTTGGTATATGGATTCCATTTCCCAAGTATCTCTTTGCTTCTAAGTTCTTTGTGGAGTGTTTTTTTCTTTTGCAGTGTTTCTTTTTCCTTTTTCTCTTGTGTTCAGCAATCTATTACTACAATTTTCCACCCTTCCGTCACTACATCCACTTCTAACATGGTATCAAATTGCAAGCTCATAGTTCTTGTTGTTGTTTTACATTGTCTCAGGTCTACATTTTGACTTTTCCTCTGCTGATTTGACATGTTTCTAACTGCTGCGACGGATTTACAGCCTTGAGACCATCCTCTAGTAATTTTCAGCCTGTTTTTTCTGTTGTTTTCTCAGCATTTTGCTGTCTACCCTTTGCGTTCACAGATTTATGGGATGTTTCAGGGCTAGGGACCTGTTTCTAACCCTCTTTTTCTTGTGTTTTGGGGACAACGGTTGAGGCGACCTATTTTCTTGCAGGACAACTGCATTTAATGTAGCTACTGTTTTCTTGGTCAGCATCTCCGTTTTGTCTTTTTGCTTTTGTGCAACATTGGGAGACAGGTTTTAGGCTATTTTCAGTTGTGTTTGGTCTGTATTTTCCTTTCGTGATACACTACTCAGCTTTAGAGAGGGTTCAAATGCATCCAGTTGTCGTGTTCTCATCACTATAATTTGGTTACTGTTGATCTTTCTCTATGTGCTTTCGTTACTGCTTTGAACTCGTGCAATCCTTGTGAGTCTATATTTTTTGCATACTTTTCTCCCTCAAGATCCCGTGTCTTTCTTCATCTTCTTTGTATCTCCCTCATCATGGCTCCTCCTGCATCTCCTCCTGATGGTAACATGCCAACATTATTTCCTCACCTACAAGTGTTATGTTGGAGACTTGTTGTGTTAAGCTTCAGGTTTTTGTGAGGATGCTACCTCTTGGTGCTTTAGATGTTCCCGTTTCAGAGAGGGGTGCCATATCGTGGAAGAAGGAGAAGATTCCGCACTATTATTGTAGCAAGAAGGGATACCTTCGGAAGCAAAGTAGGACATTAGCAAATTTATAGCAAGCGCAGGCACAGACAGTGCCGAAGGGTAATGACTCTCTTGGCAAGTCTTCCTCATCCCTAGGTCCAGGTTTAGGCTCTAGCTATGTGGCCCCGACGATGGCTGCAAGGGCCTCCCTTCAAGGTTACTTGTACAAATGATGCGGTCATCCCTCACAACTCTCCAAAGAGGGTGGTACAGTACCAGAGAGGGAGTGTGAGAGGGTGGTGAGATGGGATCGGTACACCACATCTATACAAGTATACACGTGTACACGTTCTAGAGAGGGGTTTCCTTGACGCATCGACCAAAGTCTAACAAGTTCAAATCCTGGAGCTGGCATTGAGATCTAGCCCTAAGTTCATGATGAGTTGGTTCCTTGGCAGTGAATGGGATTAGCACTAGTCTGAGCTTACATAAGAGGACACTTCGGCAATATGGCCATAAGGCACAAATTCCATGGTCACATATGTTCAAAGGCATTTTTAACAAGATGGTCTTGTATACTATTGCGAGACATTGTTGACAAATATTAAGAGTTACTATGATTCTTCTCTATTTTCAAGAGCTAATATAATCGACATCGACACCATGCTCTCTAAGGCACCTTGGTGGTGGCTTGCGGACCCACTACTTGGGTATCCATGGTTCTACTTTAGCAGTCCTTGTTGTGTGTACTATGATCGGCCATTATCATCGTATATTCTATTGTATCATATCACCTATGATCTAAGAGAGGGTCTTAACAGATATGTCAGTTCATGGTTGAATCTGTGCATGCCAGAGAGGGCTGGGCACATTCTAGATATTTTGGGCATTTTTTACTTGTCATTTTGATGGTGTTTATGACATATATTATTGGCCAACCACCATTTAATGCTCGCCAATCTTACATCATTTATGGCGTTATTTTAACGTACTTATTTCAAGTACTCCTCCACCACACATGGTATCATGCATCATCTATCATTCATCATTTGACAGGTTCCGATGGAGGGAGAGGAGCAGGTGCTAGTTCTTGAGCTAAAACACGCTTTTCAGCTGATTAGCATTCTTAAACGGCCTCAAAACACACTTAATTAATGAAAAATCCTAAAAAGGGGAGCGGTCCGAGAGAGTTTTAGTGGCCCCCAAAAACCCTAATTCTTTGGGGCACCCTTTAACATCTATAAATAGACAAGCTGCCCCCATTCAGTCTTATTCCCATCTGTGCAAGTTTCTCACCCTTGAGTGCAAATTTCAGCCATCAGTCCCCACACACGTGGCTGTCAAGCCCAATGATTGCTACCACACCTACTACTGTTGCGTTTGCTTCTCTAATGTGTAGGCAACAACTGGCAGCCCATCTCCCTCATCAAGCGACCTACAATTGTATTTGGACCTTTTCAACACCTAGCAGCAACTCCTCCACCACTTATTTCAGGTACTCCTCCACCACACATGGTATCATGCATCATCTATCATTCATCATTTGATAGGTTCCGATGGAGGGAGAGGAGCAGGTGCTAGTTTTTGAGCTGAAACACGCTTTTCAGCTGATTAGCATTCTTAAACGGCCTCAAAACACACTTAATTAATGAAAAACCCTAAAAAGGGGAGTGGTCCGAGAGAGTTTTAGTGGTCCCCAAAAACCCTAATTCTTTGGGGCACCCTTTAACATCTATAAATAGACAAGCTGCCCCCATTCAGTCTTATTCCCATCTGTGCAAGTTTCTCACCCTTGAGTGCAAATTTCAGCCATCAGTTCCCACACACGTGGCTGTCAAGACCAATGATTGCTACCACACCTACTACTGTTGCGTTTGCTTCTCTAGTGTGTAGGCAACAACTGGCAGCCCATCTCCCTCATCAAGCGACCTACAATTGTGTTTGGACCTCTTCAACACCTAGCGGCAACTAGCGACTGCATCTACAGCTTGCGTTTGGTGTCATCTTTCCAAGTCACAGCTTCTTCCATCAGGCAATAGCTCCTCCACATCAAGCAACAGCTACCAGCCCTCTTCGACACCTCTCCAGCTTGCGTTTGTGCTCCAAGTCATCTTGATACCTGTGTTTGCTGCATCCTCTCCATCCTACACCCCGACTGTTGGTCACAAACTTGGGATCCGTCTCCAGTCGACGTCAATCTCTGACACTTTGTTCTACCCTTGTGTTCTACCCTTGAGCATCTGTACACTCTTACATGCATGCATAGTATTCATTCACTTCAGAGTTGTGTTCTTCTCTCCCTTCTTCTGTTTGTCTTTGAGTTTCTGAGTTTGAGTTTTGCTTTCTGTGCCTGTGTCTATCTCTTTGTGTTTCTGTTGTGGTCGTACACTTTGTGTTTCCTCAGTACAAACCCTAGCAGTTTTCTTCACACTAGTGCCTTCACGACCAATGACTCACATTGGTTTTGTATTGTCTCATATCTTAGTATATGGATTCCATTTCCGGAGTATCTCTTTGCTTCTGATTTCTTTGTGCAATGTTCTTTTCTTTTGCAGTGTTCCTCTTTCCTTTGTCTCTTGTGTTCATCACCAGCCTATTATGGTAGTTTTCCATGCTTCCATCACTACATCCACTACAAGGTATCAGATTGCAAGATCATAGTTCTTGCTGCTGTTTTACACTGTCTCAGGTCTACATTTTGACTTTTCCTCTACTGATTGACTTGATCTGACTACTGCAACTGATTTATAGTCTGGGCAACCATCCTCTCCTAATTTTCAGCCTATTTTTTCTGCTATTTTCTCGACGTTTTTCTGTTTATCCTATGAGTTTACAGATTTGTGACTATCTCAAGGGTGGGGACATATTTCCAACCCTCTTTTCTTGCGTTTTGGGGACAGCAGGCTGAGGCAACCTGTTTCTTGCAAGATGACTGCATTCAATGTAGTTGTTGTCTGCGTTTTCTTGATCAGCATCTCCATTTTGCCTTTTTGCTTCTATGCAGGGCTGGGCAACAGGTTTTAGGCTATTTTTTGGTTGTGTTTGGTCTATATTTTCATTTTGTGATACACTGCTCAACTTTAGAGATAATTCATGTGCATTCGGTTGTCATGTTCTCATCACTACACTTTGGTTACTATTGATCTTTTCTCTATGTGCTTTCTTTACAACTGTGAACTAGTGCAATCCTTGTGAGTTTGTATTTTTGGCATACTTTTCTCCCTCAAGATCCCGTGTCTTTCTTCATCTTCTTTGTATCTCCCTCATCATGGCTCCTCTAGCATCTCCTCATGATGGTTAGCATGCCAACATTATTTCCTCATCTACAAGTGTTACGTTGGAGACTTGTGTTCAGCTTCAAGTTTCTATGAGGATGCTATCTCTTGGTGCTTTAGAAGTTCCCGTTTTAGAGAGAGGTGCCATACTTTGGAAGAAGGATAAGTTTCTGCACTTTTATTGTAGCAAGAAGGGATACCTTTGGAAGGACTGCAGGACATTAGCAGCTTTATAGCAAGTGCAGGCAAGAATGGTGCCGAAGGGTGACAACTCTCTTGGCAAGTCTTCCTCATTTGTAGGTCCAAGTTTAGGTTCCAGCTATGCGGCCCCAACAATGGCTGCAAGGGCCTCCCTTCCAGGTTACTAGTACAGAATATGCGGTCATCCATCACAACTCCATTGCTAGAGAGAAAGTGTGAGAGGGTGGTGAGATGGGGTTGGTACACCTCATCTATACAAGTTTACAAGTGCACAGGTTCCTAAGAGGGGTTTCCCTGACACATCGACGAAAGTCTGGCAGGTTCAAATCCTAGAGTTGGGATTGACATCAAAGTTCATGATGAGCTAGTTCTTTGATAGTGAGCAAGATTGGCTCACTGTTTCAAGGATGGGGACCTATTTCTAATCTTCTTTTAATTGCGTTTTGGGGACAGTTGGCTGAGGCGACCTTTTTTCCTACAAGAGGATTGCATCTAATGTAGCTATCGTCTATGTTTTTTTTATTAGCATATCCATTTTTCCTTTTCGCTTTTGTGTAGGTTTGGGCAACAATTTCACACTACTTTTTGGTTGTGTTCGATCTATATTTTCCTTTTGTGATACACTGCTCAACTTTAGAGAGGGTTCATGTGCATTCGTTGGTTGTATTCTCATCACTACAGCCTAGTTATAGTTGACCTTTACTCTATGTGCTTTCTTTACTGCTTTGAACTCGTGTAATCCTTGTGAGTCTGTATTTTTTGCATACTTTTCTCCCTAAAGATCCCATGTCTTTCTTCATCTTCTTTGTATCTCCCTCGTCATGTATCCTTCGACATCTTTTCCTGATGATCAGCATGTCAACATTATTTCCTCTTCTACAAGTCTTATGTTGGAGACTTGTGTTCAACTTCAGGTTTCTATGAGGATGCTATCTCTTGGTGCTTGAGATGTTTCCGTTTCAAAGAGGGGTGCCATACTGCAGCTGAAGAAGTTTCCGTGCTATTGTTGTAACAAGAAGGGACACCTCCAAAAGGATTGCAGGACATAACAACTTTATGACAAGCGCATGCGTAGACAATGCCAAAGGGTAACGACTTTCTCATGGAGTCTTCCTCATCTCCAGGTCCAGGTTTAGGACCCAGCTATGTAGCCCTCGTGATGGCTACAAGGGCCTCCCTTCCAAGTTGCCAATACAAATGATGTGATCATCCCTCACAACTCTCCATTGCCAGCTTTAAATCTTGAAGCTAGGATTGACATCCAGGTTCATGATGAGCTGATTCTTTGACGATGAGAGAGATTGGCTCCTAGTCTGAGCTCACATGAGAGAACACTTTGGCGGTTTGGCCAAAGGTGGCGGGGAATCCATGGTCACGTATGTTGAGAGGCATTTTTGACAAGACGCTCTTATATGCTACTGCGAAACATTATTGACAAAGATTGAGAGCTACTTGATTCTTCTCTTTTTTTAGGATCTGATACAATCGACATTAACATCAAGTTCTCTTCGAGGCATCTTGGTGGTGGCTTGCGCACCCACTGCTTGGGTCTCCATGGTTCTACTCTGGTTGTCTCTGTTGTCTATACTATGATGGGCCATTATCATTGTATATTCTATTGTATCATACCACCCATGACATGAGAGAGAGTGTTAGCAGATATGTCAATTCATGGTTGAGTCTATGCATACCAAAGAGGGTTGGGCACATTCTAGATATTTTAGGCATTTTTTACTTGTCATTTTGATGGTGTTTATGACATTTATAACTGGCCCACTAACATTTAATGTTGGCTGATGTGACATCATTTATGGCATTAATTTTTCCTATTTATTTCAGGCACTCCTCTACCACAATTGGTATCATGCATTATTTGTCATTCATCATCTCACAGGTTTTGGGGGAGGGAGAGGAGCAAGTGCCAATGCCTTCACAGCCACTGACTCACATTGGTTCTGTACTATCTCATATCTTGGTATATGGATTCCTTGAGCATCTCTATGCTTCTAAGTTCTTTGTGCAATGTTATTTTCTTTTGCAATGTTTCTCTTTCCTTTGTCTCTTGTGTTCAGTAGTCTATTATAGAAGTTTTTTCCATGCTTCCATCACTAGATCCATTTCTGACATGGTATAAGATTGCATGATCATTGTTCCTGCTGCTGTTTTATATTGTCTCAGGTCAGCATTTTGACTTTCCCTCTATTGATTTGACCTGTTTCTAACTGTTGCAACTGATTTACAGTTTAGGTGACCATCCTCTCCTCCATTGAACTAGTTAGTGATCAAGGCACAACTTCATTAATGAAGTGATTGCTCACCTCTTGTCGACCTTTTTGATCATCCATCGAAAATCCTCACCCTACTACCCTCAAAGGAAATGGCTAGGCCAAGTCTACTAATAAGATCTTAGTGAACGTCGTGACCAAAGTAGTCGCTGCCTCGCACAGCAACCAGGACAACAAACTAATGGCAGCCTTATGGGCCTATCGAACAGCCTATAAAATAGTGGTAGGACACTCCCTTCAAGTTAACCTACGAGACTAAAGCCATTCTACCTGTAGAGTTCTTTGTTCCTGAGAGTAGCCATCCAAGAGATGGGATGGAAAGGAGGCATGGATGGAGTGCCTAATCGAGCAAGAATGCTTATCAAAGACTCGACTTCTAGCCACCCATGTGCTGATTTGCGAAAAGACACGACGCAAGAGCTGGTTTGACAAACAAAAGATGAAGTTTAGGGGGATTAGGGCTCCAAGTCCGCACTATCAGCCAAATTGGCAATGTAGAGCTCGAGACCCTAGATAGAGAGGGCATAGGCTTCTTCAACGATAGCCACATAAAGAACTACTACCCCCCCACACATCCAATGCATGAGCCTCCCATGCTAGAGTCCCTTGTGAAGGTCTGAGTTGCCACAATAACGGAAATTGATGAGAAGAATGAAGAGGCAGTAGCACCTGCTTACCTACGCATAACGGTCACTGCCCAACAAACATACCTTCGATGCATTGATCGATAAGGGAGCTGATTTTAATATCTTAACTCACAATCATTGGACTCAAATTGGCCGCCCACAACTACAATCCACCAACCCTAAACTTAGCCCATTTGGGAGCCGATCATATGAACTTTCAAGAAAGTGTAAAGTCGCAACCTCTATCGAGTCTGAAAGCATATCCGTAATTTTTTATGTGTTGCCAAATACAAAAGATGCCCGAAACGAATCACTGTTAGGATGCTCGTTTAAAAAGCAAGCACATGGTAATAATGTCGACTACGAGTCTCAGCATATTCACCTTGCTATTGGCAATGTACGAATAGTCATGGCTTTCAGCAAGGGCAGCACGGCTCCATCAAAGCCTACAAAGCCACTGGTAGAGAAACCCGCTACCAAGCCTAAGGAGAGGGGTCGTGACTTGTCACAACCCACCAAGCCACACCGCCACCATACCGCCAAGATCAAAGCTAAGGCCCCTAGCCACAGTTCAATTGGATGCCTAAACATCAAGGATTGCCACCTGGAAGTATATAAACACGACCTTGCAAGCCTAGGGACTCATACTCGAAACCTAAAAGGCAAAGAAGAAACTGCACCAACGAACGGTCAAGCCACAATGGGTCCCCAAGACCTTATTGCAAATGCAAAGCTATTACGAGGGCAATGCATGGATACGGGTACCCCAGCCTTCGGCACACCTTAAACCCTCCTATGAACGACAATCGATTCTTACCTTGGCCTCAAACTTAGCTGAAAACACGGGGGATGACTTGATTATTTGCCTTCGGCGCTTGGATGCCACATTTACCACACTTGCTAAAAGTTATGACCGATTAGACCTAGGTCTTTTAGACGAGCCTTTAGCAACAGAGGTACACATGCTACCTTGCTCATGGGAAGAATCGGAATTTGTGTTCGTTAAAGCTTCCCAAGCAGCTAAGAAACTCATTGTCACTGAGATTTCCTGCGAACAAGCACACAAGCAACGCCTCATTACATCTTACGACAAGGACACGGTCCTTGCCACCGATCAGAAAATTGAGGAGTTGAAATAGCTTGCTAACAATGGCTCCTCTTTCTTACGAAAATGATATGCTCTCCAACTTCAATGGGAGCAGGAGGGCTACCAAATCATAACCAACCCTGAGCAAAGACATACAATCAAGACCTCGGAATACAACCCAACTTACGCAGCCCCAACCTCCTATAGGGTGTTGACCACCATTTGCAACCAACCCCTAAAAAAGCACATCATGACTCACCCCTACTTAGATTGCATTTTGACAGAGGAGTTACACATTGCCGGCAAAATAGACTCCGGTGATTTTCTAATGAATGTCCTCACCTACATCACTCAAATAGGCATTTGCCCTTTTGGCATGGACCACTATGCTAATATGGAGTACAACCCGAACTTCTACGCTTGGCTCATGCGAAAATAAAGCATTGTAAATGCCCTTAACCCTTCAAATCCTAAGAAAGATTCTTCTTATCTCTCAAAGGGGGTTGTTGAGAAATGACAAATGATGTATGCTCTAGGAAGAGATGTCCTGAATCCCATATGCACAATGGAAAAAAAGAGAACTATCATGAGCCTATAAAGTGATGTACCTTCTTATCATTCAATGATGGAATACAATTGTACTTTGTCCTTTCAATCATAGTCAGTGTCATACTCAAGATTGTGTTTATGAGTCCAAGCTTCCATCTAATAACCTAATTCACTTGAGTAACAATTGGTCTATCTAATCTATGTTATCATAAACATTGTCTTTGTATTCCATCCACCATAGGCATGCTCTAGATCCATGCATTTTCAACATGGTATCAGAGCTCAGTCGAGCAAACTAAGCTCAACTCAGCTCCTCTCTCAACTTGAGTTCAACTCAGTGTCAGCTCATGACTTCGTAGCCAGATTCCACCTACCCACCTTGGAGCCTCTTGATCTCTTCAACTAGTCCATTTTAGCTTACGCTTCCTTCTAGAGATATCTTCCTGACCTCATGGCACTCCCTCCTGACACCTCAATCATAGACATTGGTGGTCTAAAACTCCAGCATTGCAGAAATTGGAACTTGTTGTCATGTTTGCGCCTGCGTGCTGTCGTACGTGCTGTCGTACGTCTGGATCCGCGCCTACATGCTGTGATTCACTCTACACCTTCTATGGGGAATTCACATGCCACGAGGACGCCAAATATAGCAGTAGATCCAATAACATGGACTCCAAGGCTAGTAGGGCATGGTGCTTCATGCAAAAGCCCACTAGGATTAGTGGCTACACAGCCTTCTTGTGGGCCATCAGTGACAGCAGGTCGTGGTGTTAGACAGAGTTCATTGCACACTTCATGGAAACCACAGAAAAAAGAGGAAATAGATATAGCAGTGGCACCCTTTTTTTACCATGACCATATTGCATTCAAATCAATCAGGCCACCTTATTTTCTAAACATGGTGACAAAGATTGCAAAGTATGGACCCACATATAAGCCCCCTTCATTTAAAACTATCAAGACTACATTACTTCATAAGGAGAAAGCAACCATAGAGATCGCAACAGCAAATATTCGCAATCAATGTGGGCAAGAAATGGAGTGACATTGATAGCAGATGGACAGAGTGACATCCCATAGGTCCATACATGGTGTTGTCGCATATTCTTGTGGGGATGTGTACTTCATTGGTAGTCATGATGCTTCAGAGACTGGAAAGAGTACAGATGTATTGGCATCCGAGTGATGCAAGGCAATGCAGGCTATTGGGGCAGAAAACATAGTGCAATTTATGGCAGATGGTGAACCTACAAATAGGGCAGCAATAAACATTTTAATGGCAATGTATCCACGTATCACCTTTAGTCCATGCATGGCACATTGCTTTAATAACTTATTGAAGGATATTGGGGACTTGCCATGAATTGCATCTCTTGATGCGAAAGGCAACAAGATTATCACATTTATATGTAATCATCAGTACTTGCATGCTGAGTTTCGCAAGAGAAGTGACAAAAGAACTTCTTAAATACTCGAATACACGATTTGCATATAACTTTCTTATGCTTAGTCAATTGCATTATTACAAAGGTGCAATTAGGGAAATATTTGCTACTAATGAGTATGAAAATTGGACTAGGGCTACCACTGCTACTACTGTGTCATGTAATGCATATGTCTCTGATAGAGATTTTTGGGATGAGGTGAATCGCACCACCCAAATGGTGTGCTGAAATAAACTGCTGAACACAAGACAAAAGAAAAGAAAGAGATAACACAATACAGATAAGAACTCAGATGTATGCTCGGGAAATGGAATCCATATACCAAGACATGAGACAGTACAAATACAATGTGAATCACCGTCTATGGAGGCACTGGAACCTACTACCTCCCCAAGAACTATCCAGTGATGAACGAATGAATGTGGAGGAGGGAGACAGACAATAAATAGGCCAAAATAAAAGCCTAAAATATGACATGTCAACCAGCATTAAATGTTGGCCAACTGGCTGCAAATAATGCCAATCCACCATAAACAATGGCAAATAAAATGCCTAATATGTCTTTGTGCCAAGCCTGCTGAACCACAAGTCCAAACTCAACAATGAGCTGGCTAATTTGCTAACACCCTCTCTCGGATCATAGTTGATTTGATACAATACAATATACAATGATAAGGCCACATCATAGTACACACAACAATGTCCATCATAGTAGAACCATGGATGCCCAAGTAGTGGGTGCGCAAACCACCACCAAGGTGCCTCGGAGAGAACTTGATGTCGATGTCGGTCGTACCAGCTCCTGAAGATAGAGAAGATCATAGCAGCTCTCAATGTCTATTAACAATGCTGCTGAAGTAGCACATGTGACCATCCTGTCACCAATGCCGTAGCATATAAATGACCATGGATTCCCTGCCTTTGGCCAAATCGCCAAAGTGTCCCCTCATGTGAGCTCTAAAAGAAAGCCACTTGCTCTCTGTCAAGAAACCAACCCATCATGAACCTGAATGTCAATCCTAGCTCCAGGATTCGTACCTGCTAGACTTCGATCAATGTGTCAGGGATGTCCCTCTCTAGATCCTGTGCATTTGTATAGAAATATAGATGAGGCACAGTTGCCCCATCTCTCCACCCTCTCACACTTCCTCTCTAGTACTGGAGAGTCGTGAGGGATGACCGCATCACCATCACTAGAAAGCAGCTAAGGAAGGGGCCATGAAGCCCTTCCCACGATCCGAAGAAGAGAATCCCGTCCGCGCCTTGGACTTCGCTTGGGCCAAAGGATCGGAATCAGAATTTGAGGCACATGATGACCCGTCGGAGGAGTCCGCATCCCACTTCGTCTTCTGCTCCTTTTTCTTCCTAGAAACCACTAACTCTTTGCAGTCCTTCCTTAAATGACCTTTCTTGCCACAGTGGTAACACTGGGCCTTCGACTTCTTCGTCTCCGAACCCCTCTCTAAAGCTGCAAGAGCCTCATGGGAATCTCCATGTAACGTATCATCAGCGGATGTGCATGGAGCAGCCATCTATAGAGGATTTAGAAAAGAAGTAGAGAAAAGAAAGTAATTGGAGAGGGAACACAGCCAAACCACGAGCACAGACTGCAAAAAACAAGAGTTCACATACAGTTTAACCCAAAATCTAATCAAAATAAGACAAAAGCTGCGTAAGAAGTCTAAAAATCAGTCAAAACTATCAAAAACGGCCTGATAATGTAAGCGCCCAATCAGGAGGAAATGCTGAAACATCAAAACACAGGCTGAAACAGATGCGCAAACTGTATGGATGCTGACATCAGCAAAAAACGTAGGTAAAATAGGGCGCCTAGTAGGAGCAGCATCCGCCTGATCAGCAAGAGGGAAAACAGTCCTGAAATCAACAAGAAAACACAATAGAAACACAAATCCTGAAATCTGATACCATGTCAGTAGTGGTGCAGCAATGGAAGCATAAACATGCGCTGAAATAAACTATGAACACAAGACAAAAGAAAAGAAAGAGATAACACAATACACATGAGAACTCAGATGTATGCTCCGGAAATGGAATCCATATACCAAGACATGAGGCAGTACAGATACAATGTGAGTCACCAGCTGTGAAGGCACTGGCACTTGCTCCCTCTCTCCAAAAACTATCCAGTGATGAATGAATGAATGTGGAGAAGGGAGGCTGACAATAAATAGGCCAAAATAAATGCTTAAAATATGACAGGTCGGCCGGCATTAAATGTTGGCCGACTGGCTGCAAATAATGTCAATCCACAATAAACAATGGCAAATAAAATGCCTAAAATGTCTCTGTGCCCAACCTACTGAACCACAAGTCCAGACTCAACCATGAGCTGACTAATCTGCTAGCACTATGGAGCTCATTCAATCACATTCACTCAAAGAAGAGAAATCGTCTGGGTAGAATGAAGACTAATGACCTAGTTTATGTGAGCTCCAATCTTAGCATGCTAGCTCGTACATCAGTTGCAAAGGCTAATTCTTTTATACATTGGGAAAAAGATGACAACGATGGTGATGGTGATGGTAATGGTGTTGTTCAGCAGGATGAACATTCAAGCACAGTGGAGCCATCTTCCATGAATCAGAGCACTTAGCGGACAGCCTTTTGGAACTTTAGAGTATTGACTGGGAAATTGGAGCTCTTGTAACTTGGATATTTAGACTTTAAAGTTTAGTGCATATTTTGTGTCTTTGCAATGCACACTTATTGGACTTATGCAACATTGTTGATTACAATGTTGAATCATGAATGCGATAATCCATTGCTGATTACAATGTTTTTAATCTTTATTATTGTTGAAACTTGATTATTATGTCTCAAATTTCACGAATTATGGTTGATATGATATCTCTCTCTAGATTCTAAGACTTAAGTGTTGATTTTCTGTGTGTGTGTGTGTGTGTGTGTGCGCGCGTCTGTCTGTCTGTCTGTATGTATGTATGTATGTATGTATCTGTCTGTCTGTCTGTCTGTCTGTATATATATATACGTCATTCCCTCTCTTCCCATTCCCTAACTTTGGGCATCCCCCCCGTTCCAGGGGGTCCCATGGGCCATTCCCATTCCTGTTCCCCATTCCTGGTAACTATGCATATATCCCATAAGCATATACATCACTAGCAAACTACTAGACACAGGTAAATGCCAGTGTTCAAAGCATATAGAATCAAATCAGCCCACACATGGGAGTAATTACATCCAATAGCATACCAGAGAGCATATACATGAACCAAGAGTCCCACCATCTCAAAGAACCAAACTCTACTGAGTAAGTACAAGCATCTCCCAGTGGAAGCGAATCCAGAATGCAAAGTGAGCAGCAAAGCTCAAGTCATATACATCAAAGCATCCAAGAAGCTCAAGCACATCACAAATACATCTGGGAGCATAAGTGTCTAGTGAAGCTTCAATACTTATAAGTGAGTAAACACGGAAACTCAAAGCAACTCACCAAAGTCCAAGTACATCAAATGTAGCTCAAATCCAAGTGCCAAAGCATATTATAACCATATCTAGGCTTATACATCAATGCCAAACATCGCCGTAGATATGTAGCATACCCAAAATACAATATACGCACAATAGGCATTCAAGGCATGAAGCTCATTGTTGCATACTTACTGCCTAAACTAGTATTACAGCAATAAGCACTTCAATGAGACTGAGCTAATCAAGTTAATGAAGCTCATTGTTGCATGCTTACTGCCTAAACTAGTATTACAGCAATAAACACTTCAATGACTAAGCTAATCAAGCTTTAATCAGCCCAAAAGCCTTTTGTGAATGTCAATGCAATCATTTAAGCATTTCAAACATTTCCCATAAGCATCAATAGAGCATAAACCAACCAAATGCTTGCTGTCCAACCCAGAATTGTTCTATTCTATGTAAAACACAGAACTAAAAACTGCACAAAATGAATTCTATGAGTGCTCAGATCTATAGCTCTTGTCGTGCTCTTCATTTCTAGCTATAGAGCACTTGAATCCACTATCGTATGCAAAAGTTATGGCCAACAAACTACTATAGCTATCCACAACTTCTATAATATATTCTATATCCACTCAAATTGGATAGAATGGCTGCTTCTCAGCTCAACAAGCACTCAACAAGGGTCAACTAAGCCCTAGCAAGCTACTCAATAAGCTAGGAGCAAGCTGGAACAAGCTGGACAAGACAAGACAAGGGAAGACTCGATGCATACCTCAGGAGGAAGAAACATAGGTTGCCATGAAATCTTAAGCTGAAGCTTTGAATTCAAGCTATAGCAAAGGATGAAGAAGCTCCTCAAATGCCCACTCTAATACTTCTTGAAAAGTAGAGCCCGAGTGGAAGCACAAAAGCAAAAGCAAGAGCAAAGCAAGAACTACTAGATGGAGCAAGAGAGCGAGAGAGAGAGAGAGAGAGACACCATATATGGAAACTCCAATAGTCCAATGTGTAACCAGCCTTCCCTTATTCAATAGTCAATGAAAGAATAAGGAATAATAACAGTGATAGGTGCTTGCCACCCGCAATGTACAAGTGTGTGGTCACAATGTGAAGTAAATATAGGGCAGTGTAGGCATGGATGCCTTTACCCCCAACATTGGATTGCTGTAAAACTTGGAGTAAAACTGGAAAAATGCTAGAGAAAGAGAGAGAATGCTGTAGAGAGACAAAACTCAAAGATTTGTCGCAAGAATTTGGTGAAATTGGGCTGTTAACTCTGTTTTCCAACCCCAAATGGATTCGCCAAGAGCAAAGGGAGCATCAGAGACTGTAATCTTCAAAAGAAAGTACATCATCATCAACCACAATCGGCAATTCCCCTTCGTCAGGAATATGCCACTGCCTTCACCAAAATGATTTCCAAAAGCTAAGGAATGGCCCAAAAGCAGGCAGCAACAGCCCAACCTCTCTTCCCGACAACTCCAAAATACAAACATGAGATTTCCTTCTCCCTTCAAGCCCAATTCAGCTTTCCCAAACTTGCATTGGTAGGTTTTGTCAAGTGGCAGCCTTGTAAACTGAATTCCCAACATTGTGCAACCCATAATTAAATGATTATTTATGTGCTTAGAAAAATAATCTAACTAGTCAATAATAAAATTGACTAGGCCAATTTATCACCCAAGTGATTCTAGGCACTCATTAGCCCGAAACCAGCGTTAATTAATCAATGTCAATTCCCTAGTGTCACCATTGATACTAATGGCAAATTAAATGTTCTAGGCTAAGTTCTAACACCCGGTACCACCTGGTACTTGTCAGGCCTAACTTATTACAACTTTTGCCTTCGATATCAACCGATATCTCGAAGTCCTTGGTCCCACATTGTAAAATAATTGACATGCACCTCACATGTTCTAGCCTAAGTTTTAACACCTAGTGCCACCTAGTACATGTCAGGCCTAACTTATTACAACTTTTGCCTTTAATATCAAATGATATCTCAAAGTATTGGGTCCCACATTGTGAAATAATTAACATGCACCTCACGTGTGAAAGTCACATTAGCACATTTAATAAACTTTTAATCAAATGCTAAGCAAAGCAATAAATTTCATGTCCTCATGACACAATATAGAGTCGTCAAGGATGATAGTATCACTAAGGCTAAAATACTAATTCCATGGTCACCACAGCCATCATTACATGACCAAAATCTATATCAAAATCTAAGGATGATAAAAAGTCAAAGGATTCCTTACTGTTTTTCTTTTTTCGCCTTGTCAACACCACTAGCTTCTTGCAAACGTTACAAAGGACTAAGGTGCCCCTTCTTTCCACAGAAGTAGCATTGTCCCTTCTTCTTTTTCTTCATGTCACTCTTCTCTAAAACAACAAAGGCTCTCTTGTGAGAGCCACTATAATGAGATCGCAACCTCTCCTATAATCTCAAAGTAGATCCATGCTCCAGTAACATAGATGTCATGTGTTGAACATTGACTGGAGTGGTAGATGCTTGCCTTACAGGTAGATATCTTAGCTTGTAAGACATTCATCACATCATCAAATTCCAGAGGCAATTGGTAGGGAAAGTCCCCACAACAACCTAACGGTCTCCACAAAATGAGGTTGTTGTATACAATGTGAACTAAACATAAGAACTCAAAGATAATGAACTCAAGAAATGGAATCCATATACCAAAGCATGAGAATGTGTACAATCCATACAAGTTGTGGGCAACCAACTAGGTGATTGTAGTTGAGAAGTTGATCCTAGATTTGTGTCAGTTACAAAGGATGAATGACTAAATCATCTCAATGGATTCCAAATGCATAGTAGTCTGCAGAATTGTTGTAGACAGTAACAACCTGTATGGTCGGTGGAGCCTCGTGCATGAGCTTCGATCATACATTGAGAGAGACTCCATATGAGGTAACTCCAAGTCAGACTTTCTTTGAAATACAAGGAAGGATCATTGAGCAGCGAGTACACTTCAGCATCATCTATGTCCCAGTCTATGACTACTTTCTCAAAGTCAACTTCGTCCCAACTAGGTGGAAGAAGAGAGGGTCATCAGGGACAAAAGGTAGAGCTTGAAACAAAATACCTATTGCCAAAGGCACTTTTGCACAAACCAAGCTTTCATCACTGCCAAGTTACATAGTTGAGGCCATTAAGCTTGTCATCGATGTTACAGCATAGAGTATCCATAGATCGATGATATGAAGAGAAGATAAGTAAGAGTTTTAGAGATAATACTTGGGGCACTTATGGTTAATAAGTTCAATAGGTCAAGCGAGGCATACCAGTTCAAACCAAGGCAAGAAAGAGGAACAGAAAGTAAAGTGATTGTAGTGAGTTTAGGCACAACAACCAACACGTGTGATCCTTCCCTTAGGAATAAATCAGGCTGGAAATACCACCACATGTGAAAACACAAGCTGATAGGTCAACAAGTTGATGACTGTATGCAAGATGGAAATGACTGCATAAATGTCAAAGTGACTGCATAAAAAGACCACGACAACTGTTGCTGAGTGAAGATGAAGGGCTGATCGAGATGAATGCATAGGTCTTAAAATGCAGGGTATAGCAGCACATGGAAAGGTTCAAACAGGCCAGCCAGCAACTGTATGCTTGTGCCCAGCCAGCCAAATATGAACAACAGAAAGAAATGCAACTATTTGATAACCTGGGGAGCAGTCAGGCAGGATAGAGAAGACCTGAAACAGCAGTCAGACACCACAGAAGTACCTGAACCAAGAGACTTGGACTAGTGATAGAATGTGGGTAAGAAATAAAGCAACAGAAGCAAGACAATGAAGCTGTTGTTTACACAGTGAACTGAGCAGAAGAACAAGAACAGATGAACTCAGAGAAAATAGGTCAGAAAATAGAATTCATATACCGAAGCATAAGAGTGTGTACAATCCACACAGGCTGTGAGCCTTGAGGTCTTTAAGATAGGCCTCTCACCCTCTCTTTAGTCAAAAGTGTAGCCTTGGATTGTCTCGCACATATGAGCAACGTTTTTGAGCACCTACTAGAAAACATATCATGACAAAATGGTACTATGACTTGTGACAAATCAAGCACCTGCCACAATCAATCAGGAACCATAGCATTCTTCAATTCTGCCGGAGTCTTACCTCCAATGGAAAGCAGATGCTCCAAAACCATGTATGAGGATCAGAGGTCGCCCTTCCCCTTGTACAACATAGTGAATTTTATGGCCCTTCCATTTCCAATATTCATAACCATCTGGCTTATATGGTAGCATTTCCATGCCTAGTCACAAGCATACATCAATTACTGGTGATGGATAGTATGAATCCTGTGTGAGCCAAAAATTTCAAGATGTTAGAAATAAACCAAACCTTGTAACCCGTGAGTAGGTGCCTCCACAACAGTTGTAGCAAAGGTTACGAAGCTACCCACTGCAATGCCTCTCAGGAGAAATCTTCTCTTCAATTGGCTGTCTGTTAAAAACCGAGAGGATCGTAATTGCAAGTGATCCTTCAAACAGCATAGAGACACATGGAGAAATTTTCTAAGCATGGCTTCTTTAAAAACTAAAGATAGAGTTTACAAAGTAGCTCCGAGGCAACCATCGATACATAACACAAAGGTGCAGTTATTTTTGCACAAAGGCAACCACATGAGTTCATGCTCCAGTTTGTTGTATCAGTCAATACATCATTGTGCAGATACTTTTGCAGAAGAGCAAACAAATGATTTGGTGCTCCAAATTATTGTATCAACAAGCGAGAATGAATGGTAATATGATAATCGTGCAGTTACTTTTGCAAAATAGCAATTAAATATGTTTGTGCTCCAGTGCGTTGTGTCGGTCAATACATCGTACAAAACTGGAGCGATGACATTTGCAGGAGAGCAAACAAGTAAGTCCATGCTCCACATTACAGATTATTGTATTATGAGGGATCTTGCAATTCTAATATCAGAAATATCGATCCTGTAGGGAAGGCAAAGGTCTGCGAGAGGACTTGCCAAAAGAGGCCAAGCTAGGATTGACAAGTGAAATCAGCCATGGCGATAAACAGTTCAAGTGCATGCTAATTGGGAAGATATATGACAAGAATTTTATGAGAAAACTGTGCTTAATGTGCTGAAAACTGCACGCTAGTTGCAAATGAAGGGAGATGGATTTGAAGCACCTGCGATGTTTGATCACGAAGCAAGAGCGTGGAGAGGAAAACAAACTTACGGGGGGAAGACGCAAGAGGGAGCTTCCTGAGGGGGAGAAACGTCGGCAAGTCTGTGCAGGAAGGGGCGACGCTGAGGCTGCTGCTGCTGCTGCTGCAGTCGATGCTTGGAGCGTACAAAGCCTGGGCCGAGAAGCTGCTGCTGAGGAGCAGCTCCATTGCCACCTGCACTGACTGGGAACCAGATGGCCAAGCCTCTCTGTGTGTGTAGCCTCCTTACCACGTGGCACATTCTTGACGCAGCAATCTTTTGCTTATTCGGGGCTGGTGTTACCTAAAGGCTGGATTAACAGGCCGGATACACACCGGGCTGTGGGTGGAAAAAGAGGCATCTGCTGCCCTACGTGTCAAAAGGCCATTGGGCCCGATTTTTGTGGGTGGCGGACACTTCTGGGCGGGGGATCTTCCCCGTCCCGAAATTCGGGCGCGCCCACTCTACAAGACGACAACACTCTCTCCAAAAAGTGACTTGTGAAACTGACGAGAATTGAACAGCTTGCACCTCCTGTCCGCCGTCCATAGCCCGGTGTGTAACCGGCCTCACAATGATGCGGACGGACAGGATAATAGCGAGCAGCAAAAGACTATGCTATGGAACATGGACTTTGATAAGGCTTATAACCAGGTAAGTTGGCACTTTATTTTAAAAAAATCTAGAGCTAATTGGTTTTGGTCATCAATGTGCTAAAATGGTGAGGGCACTACTCACCGATGCCATTGCCCAAGTATATGTAAATTGCTCACTTACCCCATACAATAGGGGTACCCCTTGGTCCCATTGCTTTTTGCTTTAGTTACCGATCATATGATCCACTGCATAGAGTGGCTTGTCCAACAGCAAACACTCAGGTTGCCAACAAAAGGCCATTTTGCCATGTAAGTCTTTGTGGATGACAACTCCAATATAGTGGAGACCAACAGGCAACAGTTGGATGAACTCTTTGGTGTGCACAAAATCTTCTCCAAGGTCAAGGTGCAGGAGTGGGCGAAGGAGAAAGCCACTATGGGAGGTAAGTTGCTCGTTCTCCGGGAATAGCAAGGAGCGAGTTTTTTGAGTGAGTTTTTTTGGGCAACCCCTTTATTCTTATCTGCATAGTTCACTTATTCCAGCCTTAGATGTACCCATCTCCACTTTCACTTCTTCTACCACCACCATCGCAGCCGTTGCTAACTCTACCACTACCACCGCCATCATTACCTTCACCCACCCCCCCCCACACACACACACACACACACACACACACTCTCTCTCTCTCTCTCTCTCTCTCTCTCTCTCTCTCTCTCTCTCTCTCTCTCTCTCTAAGTAGCTCATTCTCTCTCTCTCTCTCTCTCTCTCTCTCTCTCTCTCTCTCTCTCTCTCTCTCTCTCTCTCTCTCTCTCTCTCTCTCTCTCTCTCTCTCTCTCTCTCTCTCTCTCTCTCTCTCTCTCTCTCCACAATCCACGTGTGCATACCCCCAATCCACGCGCGAATGTTGAAGGGCGTGTGATGGGCGTGTGCTGACGAATGCTAACGGGCGTGTGCTGACGAATGCTGACGGTGAGCGTGTGCTGACGGGCGTGTGACGGACGAATGCTAACAGGCGTGTGACGATCGAATGCTGACACACGTGATGGTTTCTGTGTGACACTGACATGACGGAGGTGTGCCTAGCATGACGTGTGATGCTGACGTGACGGCTGCTGTGTGATGCTCTAACATGACGGGTATGCTCTGGTGTGACGAGTTGTCAAGTCTGATGCAAGACAGGTCATCAGTAATGCAAGCGTGATGCAAGACAGTAATGCTCTGACGAATGAGTGCTGTGTCACCAGTGACGAATGTACTGTGGCAGCAGTGATGACGAATGAGCACTAAATGAATAGTGACGTGATGTACCTGCAATAAACATTGGTGGGTCTTGTGAGCAGTATCTGCAGAGATACGTAATTACTAATGGGACAGTTTTGGGTCGTGATTGTGACTGTATAAGAAATCTGTAGACTCTCTCAAACTGACATGAATGCAGACACTGTGAATGTACTGAGATTGCAGATGTACTCAAACTGATGTGAACCTTGCATGCTATGTGGATTGGAGACCTGCATGATTTCAGACTGACGCACATTAACATTTCATGCTACAGTGACAGTTTTATGTGAGATTGATAGTTTTATGCTACATTGATAGTTCATGCTACGGTCATATCTTATGATGCAATCACATTGACAGTTTATGATATACTGACAGTTCATGCTAGAGTGATAGTTTATGTTACTGGTTTACTACTCCACTCAGATTGTAAATAGTTTTATGCTATAGCACATACTATAATCATGATGGAAGAAACTGACAATGAAGGAATCACAAAACCAACCATGGAGACAATGTTTCATACATCGCAAAAGAACACGAGATACAAAACCTATGGGCGTAAAACCCGAGATTGGAATGTCTCTCCAAGGTCGAGTAGATATGGGAAGACATCCCACAAAATTAATGAAACACTATATGAGGAGATGTTGACCATACTCCGTGCTGAAATACGTACCATGAGGAAGGAAATGGAAAAGGATATACAAGAGTGGGTTCAAGCTGAAATGATGGAAGAACTAAAAAAGGAGATGCAACAAACATTGGATGCACACATGGCAGAGAAAGACTCAATGATCTCTAATCTACAAGAAGAACTAGAGGAATGCAAAAAGAAATTGGACGCACAAAAGGAATCACAAACCACACCAGAACTACAAAAAGAAATGGATGTTTTAAAAAAGGATATACACACCTATGCAAGTGTGGTGGAAGGCACCCAAAAGAAAATGGAGAATGTTAAGAATACCGTCAAAGAAAATGCAGAATGGATAGATGTGGCAAAAAAGAACAAAGAAATGCATGGCAACAAAGTGGAAGTTATGAATGCCACCTTGGAAGAAGAGGCAAAAAGACGGGCACGCACACTCCACGTAAGAGTGGTTGGACTAGATGAGAAAAGCTCCCCAATTGAAAATGCTACAGCTCTTGCCACCAAAATTGGGGCTACAAATGTACCCATCATTGGGGCTTGGCGAGTCGGGAAAGCTGACACAAAAACAAAAGTCCTCATCTTGAAATTTGGAGACTTGGAAAAGAAGAGAGCCTTCCTCTCCAAGAGGATCGCTCTCAAAGGAGAAAATATCTACCTAGATGAAGACCTCACCCCAGCCCAATTAGCCCACATGAGGGAAAATACGCCACGTGTTCTAGAGGCACGGAAAGCAGGTAAATGGGCTGTATACAAAGATGGAAGAGTCATCATCACAGAGAAAAGGACAGCATGACGGTGCGCTGCCTATAAGACCTTGAAGTTCACACTGTGGAATTGCAATGGCTCCCTTAAGATAGATGTAGGTTATTTTGAGGATACTTTCAAAGGAATAGACATTGCTATGTATACTGAGACACATCAATGTAAAGACAATCGTCTACCTGATGTATATGGATATAGATGGGAAAGTGTATATCGCCCTCAGCCTAGGCGGCCTGGAGGGACGAGGGGATCAGGAGGTGTGGCAATTCTATTTAGGGAAGAGCTCCGAGATACAGTCCAAGTGGTACATAGAGATGTAGAAACAAGATACATGTGGATCAGGCTACGTACAAGCTGAACTCAAGACATATATATTGCCATATGCTATTTTCCCCCTGTATACTCTAAGTTTGCTCCCTAAAGAGGCATCCCCGTATACATCACTATACGAGGACATAATAGGATACATGAGAATTGGTGATGTTCTACTAGCAGGAGACTTTAATGCATGCACAGGAAACAACCAATCTGCTTTCTTTGACACTAGTGATGAGATATTCAGAGATATTGCATTAGATGAAGTGGGATTAGTTAGATGAGCCCAATATAGAGAGATAACAGAATATGGAACACGCCTACTGGCATTGGGAAGTGCACATGGTTTGGCCATCCTTAATGGGCTACCACAGTGGCCAAGATCTAATGGCTTCACATGTTGGAATAACAAGAAAGGGTCAAGCACAGTGGACTATTTGATTGGATCACCCAACTTGCTACCTGACATAAAAAGCTTTGAAATCTCAGACAAACCAATTGGATTAGTAGTAGCAGACCATGCTATTCTAGCTTTCACAATGCAATATGGGCATATACATGAAGCACAGTCACACATACCAAAATTACCACACACTAATTTTGTGAAAGCAACCTCACACATATACAGCACTATTGTGCGAGATACATTGAGGGAGCTAGACACACAGGCCTCTCTGGATGAGTTTACACGACAGTTGGCTGAGATAATACACACTTCAGCAGCATACGCTTTCCCACACACTATACCGTCAGATAAACCTCCACGAGGTAATGCCCCACAGAATGGTTGGTATGATGATGAGTGCAAAGAGACACAAGCACGTTTTCAGCGAGAGATGGCACTTGGCATATGTACACCTAAGCATGCTCGGACACTCTTCAAACAGTTGGTACACAAAAAGAAGCGGGAATACCTGAGTAGACGAGAAACATAAATGTATTCCATGTTCTTGGGGCAGGACAGCAAGAGAGCATGGAAAAAGATGCACGAGAACCAGCCACCCCTACAAATTACTAGACGGATGATTGGCATGGATATGCTTGCACACTCTATGATATTCTTGGCCAAGAGCCTATGCCACTCCCCTCAACCTCAAGACCAGCAAATTGCAGATTTTTCACAGAAAAAAAAGTGAGGAATGCCATATGGAAACTAAAAAATGGAAGAGCCCAAGATCATGATGGTTTAGTGGTTGAATACTTCACGCATGCCTGTGATATTATGGCACCAACGCTGGCTCACATCTTTAATAGGGCAGTTTGTGAGGGATTTCCAACCTGTTGGTCAGACCATATTATTGTGCCGCTCTTTAAGAGTGGAGACCCCACGCTACCTAGTAACTACCGAACTATCATGCTGGCCAATATATATGGCTCTATCGTGGAACAAGCATTGAGTGAATGGGCCGAGATGCATGGCCTGAGATCAAAAGACTAGGCTGGCTTCAGGAGGGGATATACAACTCTAGACCATATCTTTACATTGAGGGCAATCATCGAAGAAGGCAAGGCATTCAAGAAAAAGATCTATTGCTGTCTTGTGGACTTCCCCAAGGCCTTTGACACAATGCCACGTGTTAGACTCATGAGAAGAATGCAAAACATCGATGTGCCCGTAGAGATACAGTGGAGTATCTATGCCTTGTATGAGATGGTGACAGGCAGAGTACGACACCTGAGGGCATCTCAGATACAGTCAATAGCACCATTGGGGTGAAACAAGGCTATCCACTTTCACCGACACTATTTGGGCTGTATATAGATGAAATTTTAGAATATGTGGATAGGACTAGTGGGGCTAGAGCCAGCCTAGCTGGAGTGCTGATACCATTACTGCTTTATGTCGATGATATTGTACTTATATCTGACTCACCTGAGGGACTAAATAGACACTTGGATGCATTATCAGCCTTTTGCAGATATAGAGATCTTAAGGTGAACCTTGGGAAAACTAAAGTTATGGTATTTAACACTTCAGTTGCTTGGGTGACAAGAGTTGAGCACCAGTTTACTTTTGATGGAGAGCCAGTGGAGATGGTTAGGCAGTATGTCTATTTGGGGTTCACATTGAAGGGACCACAGTTCTCTTGGAGAGAGACATCAGAGGCTCGTTTGGCAAAAGCATATGTAGCCTTAGGTGCATTGGAGAGGCAATGTGCTCACATACAATTTCATGAGCCACGCACCAAATTGTGGCTTTTTGACACCCTGGTTACAGCCACACTCCTATATGGGGCAGCTATTTGGGGTCCGAGTCTCTTTCACACGAGGAGACAACCTTTGGGAGACCAGGATGGACCAGAGAAGGAATATTATGACGGATGGGAGCATATGGAAAGACCACTGGTCATGATGATCTCACGTATGATACGAGCGAAGAGCTCGACCCCACGAGATTATTAGAGCTGAGTTGGGAGCATCACCCATGGTGGCTGAGGCCTTGGTCCAGGCAGTGACTTTCATACATAGACTATGGGAGCTCCCCCAAGACAGATACCCACGGCTAGCCCTGGCCTCTTCTAGACAACTAGTAGCAGACGGTGACAGACACTATTGGTATGCTCAAATGAGTACATGGATGAGTCTACATGGGTTGCAAATTGACAGACTACCCCCCTTTGACTATAGCTTGGATTGCCCTACACTTAACCTAAGCCGATCAGAGCTAAACCATGTGATCAGAGCAGACATACTGAAGTAAATACGGAGAAGACCTGGATCCGACCCCCCTCCCCCCATGGCACGAGGATGGCACACTACCAAACCCACTTCCTTCAGGTATCTGAGGATGGTTTCATCACCCAACCCTATTACATGGATACACAGCTGCCTCATGGACTACGCACAGTTATTGGTCAGATCCGCACCTCATCCCACCACCTGAGGATTGAGACAGGCAGATGGGAGGGTATACAGATAGAAGAACGCATATGCCCACTATGCAACAGAGAGCTAGAGACAAAGGAACACTACATCTGCCGATGCTCTGTATATTATGACATACGAGGTAGATACCACTGTCTGTTTCGAGAGGGCTTTGGACCCCTGAGATGGATCATGCAGTTTGAGGATCAGAGATGCTTGGGATTTTTCCTCTTGGAGCTCCAGAGGCGCAGAGCAACAATTCTATGGAGTAGGAGGCCCCCACAGCTTGACTCACATAGATAGAGAGTAGTCACTGACTTTTTCACTGATACATGACAGAGTATGGCAGATACCAGTACTACTGCCACACAGCTTACATGAGTACATCATCATTGGACCTCATCTTTTGTAGGTGTCCCTTTGGATAGAGCAGTGGCACTTAGCTAGTCTAGGCACCCACGTCCACCCGGACGAAGGCCTAGACATCCACACCACAGACAAATTAAAGCCATCATTGAGCGCCACAGGAGACAGATACCAAGACGCCTCAGCCATGTAGAGATACACCTCCCTAGAGAACAAACATATCATTGATGGAGAGTTTTCCTTTTCTCTACTCTCACTTTCAGATCACTAACCTGTTTCCCTTTTATAGGACACTATTTCATTCTTTTTCAGTCTTATAGGCATGTTTTTCATCTTTTTCTCATTCTAGATGAGTAACACACCATCATTGTATGTACTGCTTTGGTCTCATAGGCCACATTGGCCTTTTAGAGACGTTAATATACTCTCTCTCTCTCTCTCTCTCTCTCTCTCTCTCTCTCTCTCTCTCTCATATTTGCAATATGAAAACATTTGTACAACTCCAAATTGATAGAACTTGTATTACATTGGATTTTGATATGTGTTGTTGCAACGAATAGCTCTCTTTACTAATATATAGAGCTCTCTCTCTCTCTCTCTCTCTCTCTCTCTCTCTCTCTCTCTCTCTCTCTCTCTCTCTCTCTCTCTCTCTCTCTCTCTCTCTCTCTCTCTCATATTTGCAATATGAAAACATTTGTACAACTCCAAATTGATAGAACTTGTATTACATTGGATTGTGATATGTGTTGCAACGAATAGCTCTCTTTACTAATATATAGAGCTCTCTCTCTCTCTCTCTCTCTCTCTCTCTCTCTCTCTCTCTCTCTCTCTCTCTCTCTCTCTCTCTCTCTCTCTCTCTCTCTCTCTCTCTCTCTCTCTCTCATTTGCAAGACAGCTATTTGTGTGAGTACTCTAGGTTTGACAAAACTTATTTTACATTAGATTATAGCATGTGTCGCAACAAATAGTTCTCTCTCTCTCTCTCTCTCTCTCTCTCTCTCTCTCTCTCTCTCTATGTGTGTGTGTGTGCATGGAATAACATTGAGAAGCTGCAAAAAGCTTTTATTCGTAGACATTTGGGCATCAAAAGCACCACAACATATTTACTTATGCTTTTGAAAATCGATCGTTGGCCAATTGAGGTATATGCTATGATCCCAGTATTGAGATATGCCACCCAAGTACATCAAATGGATGGCAACAGGCTCCCCAAATGGGTATGAGACGTTAGCACACGCCTCAAAAAACATAAAAAGTGAAAGTGCTTTCAACAGGATTGGATATGCGAAAATGGTTTAAAGGGTGGGGAGTGGATAGATATCTAGATATGGCATCCGAAGATATATGCATGGACACATTTCAATCAGACCTCTTATGAGTGTATCAAGCAAAACATCAAAGCAAGGGAGCAAATGACAAACTTGCTTATCACAATATGCATATCTATCCTTCATGTTGGGAATCCTACATGCAGGCAGAGGCACACACGCAGCCATACATAGCCAACCCACTCTTAGTGGTATCTTAACGGAGTATTGCATGATTTCGAACTCAATCACACATTGTATTGATCGAGATAGGTGCATGGAGTGGATAGGCAAGAGAGACAAGGTTATGTAAGCTGTGTGGACTACAAAGTGTAGAATCAGAGGAGCACATGATTATGACATGCCCAGCATATGCACACATACGGGCTGACTTTGATATGCCTTTATAGGGGCCACCTCACCAGTTTCTAACCACTACTCCTATATCAAAGTTAAGGCCTCTTATCACCCGCATGTTACTCTTTTAGGAGAACCACACTGCATAGATCATTCTTCCATTGCAGCTACCTTTTCATACTATGGGGAGGAGAATCATTGTATATCTGGAAAGATCCCACGGGTTATAATTTGGCCTTTCGTGGACGATAATAAACTACTCTACTCTACTCTCTCTCATTTACAATACAAAATAATTTTACAAGCAATCCGGATCTAGATTTATATTACATTGATCTCTGGCAAGTGTACTATTGTTCCACAAATTGATAGACAATAATAGTAAAAGATTATCATAAGATGATAGCTAACCAAGCAATGTATGTTTGTATTTTCTCAACAAAACAAAATGCATTTGCTATAAGAATTAGCACAGTCTTTGCTTTGCTAGTCATACTATAGGCGACGTTGAAATTTTTTTTCTCTTTCCAAATATGAGATGTAAGTTCTCTTCGGTAAGCATGGATTGGTGTACAAACATGTCTATATATTTATATCCATTCCAAATACTTACTAAACATTTTTCTTTATGCATGGCTCTAGTAACCTCATTAAACATTGGTTAAAAAATAAAAGTTTATTATTGAAGCTTACACATTTGTGAATTATTTATTGTGGTGGCAAGAAGGGATATTGGTGAAAATAAGTATAAATTTTATGCTCAATCAATATGCTTAATGAGAGAGAGAGAGAGAGAGAGAGAGAGAGAGAGAGAGACCATCATCTTGATCTCTCATTATGCATGTCTTTGCTAACTTGACATCATGTTGTTGTAATATTAATATTCACGTGCTATAAAATATAGTTATACTTCTTTGAACTCATCGTGTGTGTGTGTGTGTGTGTGTGTGTGTGGATTAGGACTTTCAATATATACACAAATACATGCACACAAATATATGTATATATATTAATGAGAGAAAATGAGAAAATTATATATTTTTAATAATAACAGTTCTTAAATAAGTGAGAGATATAGAAACAAGTTCTCAATGAGACACACACATGTATGCATGCATACATACTCACATACACATAGAGAGACAAATCAAGGTAGGTTTGTCTAGTATATATTATAAAACTAAAGACATATATTGAACTCTAATCTACCTTGTCAAAGTAATTCATCAAAGTTTTGCCTAGTCTTTAAAATAAAAAATACATTCTAGATACTTTGAATGTAAGGACTTTCAATTGGAAGGGTATTAGGACTCAATGAAGAAGAGCAAGAGGAGAGAGAGAAAAATAACTTTTGAATGAGAGAGAGAGAGAGATGAGATAAAAACAATTATTAATGAGAGACAAGAAAGAGGTGTATTTTTAAAAATCATTGATAAGAGAGAAAAGAAAGAAATGTGAAAAGTAGTTTGGATAGAGAGGTACTTTTTTCAAATTAATGTAAGAGAGGCCCAAAAGTAGCATTGTAGTATTATAGGAGAGAGTGTTAGAAATTTTTGAAGCAAAGGTTGGCTTCAAAAATTTCTAGCACTCTCTTGGCTTCAAAAATTTCTCGCACTCTCTCCTATAATACCACACTAGCATTTCACGCACGCTTCGCGCGCACGGAATGCTAGGCCGCTTTGCTACCTGAAGTGGCAAGCGAAGTTGCCATGCTGTCGCACGTCAACTTTACTCAACAATCTATTTCTTATCTTTCTCTCTCCTTTTCCCTCTCAGTTTCTAATATTTTGTTTACTCTCTACCCCCTCCCCAAAAGTTCCTTATGTCTAATTTTCTCTCTCTATCTCTCTCTCTCTCTTTCTCTGCCTTCTATTTTAGTTTGTTTTTCTCCTCTCATGGTGTCCTCTCTCTCTCTCCTTTTTTCTCTCCCCACTTTTCTTCTCTCTCTCTCTCTCTCTCTCTCTCCTTTTATTCTATCCCCTCTCTCCTCTCTTTTCCTTCTCTCTCCCTCTCTTTTTTTTTCTTCTCTCTCTCTCTCTCTTCATTCTCTTTTTAAAAATTTTATTCTCTCTCTCTCTCTCTATTTTTTATTCTCTCTTTTTAAATTTTATATTCTCTCTCTCTCTCTCTCTCTCTCTCTCTCTCTCTCTCTCTCTCTCTCTCTCTCTCTCTCTCTCCTTATTCTTATTCTTCTTTCACTTTCTTTCCCCTCCCCCAAATTCAAGTATGTAAATTTTATCTTTTCCCTATATGTAATTCTCTCTCTTATTCTCCTCTCTCTCTCTCTCTCTCTCTACCCCCTTTTCTTCTTGTCCCCTTTCTCTCAATTTTTATTTTTTTCTTCTCTCATTCTCTCTTTTAAATTTTACATTCTCTCTCTCTCTCTCTCTCTCTCTCTCCCCAAAAAATATTTAAATTTAAAAAAGACTTTTCTCTTTTTTCTCATCTCTCTTTCTCTTTTCATCTTTCTTCTTCTTTTTCTCTCTCTTTCTCTATCCCCGCTTATCTTCTCTCTCTCCCCCTCTCATCTCTTTTATTTCTCTATTCTCTTGTTTTCTTTTTTTATTCTCTCTTAACTTTTTTTATTTTCTTTTTTTTAAATTTTATTTTTCCTCTTTATAATTCTCTTTTTGTGTTCAAATTCTCTCTTCTTCTTATTCTTTTCTCTCTGTCTCTCTCCCCCCTAGGCCCTTCCCTACAAAAAAAGGTTTAATATAAAAAAGACTATTCCCTTTTCTCTTTCCCCCTCTCTCCGTCTTTTTCTCTTTCTTCTTCTTCTTCTTCTTTTAAATCCTTCTTCTTCTTCTTCTTCTCATAGTGTGTGAAAAATTATATTTAAAAACTTTAAATTAATTTTTTTAAAATATTTAATTAAAAATTTAAATTAAAAAGTTTAATCTATTTTAGAGAGAGAGAGAAAACCTAGGCCCTACACATGAGAGGGGGGGAGGGGGAGAATAAAAATGTTTAATTAAAAAAAGACTATTCTCTTTCCACTTTCACCCTTCCTCTCTCTGTCTTTTTCTTTTTATAATTTTTTTTCTTCTTCTTCTCAAGGCCTAGGTTTTCTCTATCTTTCAAATGATATATTTCCTCTATGTGTCTCTATTTCTAAGTAAAAAACTATATTAAAATGTTTAATTAAAAAAACTATTCTCTTTTCTCTTTCCCTTTCTCTTCGTCTTTTTCTCTTTCATCTTCTTCTTTTTTTAATGCTTCTCCTTCTTCTTCTTATTTTATCTCCCTCTTAAAGTGTGTGAAAAACTATATCAAAAAAACTTTAAATTAAAAAATCTTATAAAAATATTTAATTAAAAAATTAATATAACTCTTTGAGAGAGAGAGAGAGAGAGAGAGAGAGAGAGACCTAGGCCCTATATATGAGAGAGAGGGGGGAGGGGGTGAATAAAAATATTTAATTAAAAAAGACTATTCTCTTTTCTCTTGCTTCCCCTTCGTCTTCTTCTTCTTCTTCTCTCTCTCTCTCTCTCTCAAAGTGTGAAAAACTATATTTAAAAAGATTTAAATTGAAAAAGTTTTTTAAAATAAATAATATTTTAAAAAACTTTTTCAATTTAAATCTTTTTAAATATAGTTTTTCACACTTTGAGAGAGAGAGAGAGAGAGAGAGAGAGAGAGAGAGAGAACCTAGGCCTTATGAATGAGAGAGAGAGAGAGAGGGGGGAAGGAATTTAATTAAAAAGGGAAGAGGAAAAAGAAAGATAGAGATTATAAGCGAGAGAGAGAGAATGGGGTTTTAATTTTAAAAAGGGAGGTGAGGAGGGGAGGGGCTTTAATGAAAAAAGGGAGAGGAAAGAGAAAATGAAAGATTATATGTGAGAAAGGGGGGAGGAAAGGGGTTTTGATTGAAAAAAGAAGGTTCGGAAAAGGGGGTAGGTTCGGGAAGCCCTCTGGAGATTCGGGCCGGCTTTTCGAACCTATTGCGAAAATAATATAGTAGTAAGATTAGACCCGCTCCTATATTAATAGCCTTGGATCTTTATACACACACACACTCTCTCTCTCTCTCTCTCTCTCTCTCTCTCTCTCTCTCTCTCTCTACACTACAATATTATATTTCGGTCTTTCTTAACACATTAATGCTTTGAATTTTTATCAAAACACACACAAAATCTCTCTCTCTCTCTCTCTCTCTCTCTCTCTCTCTTTCTCTCTCTTTCTCTCTCTTATGGCTTTAAAAATTTATTGCAACTCTCTCCTATAAAACCACAATACTATCTTTGGACTTCTTCTATATTATAAGCTTTGGACCTTTGTGTGTGTGTGTGTGTGACTTTAAAAAAATCTTTTAACTTTCTATTACAATGCTACATTTGGGCCTTTCCTACACATTAATAGCTTTGGATTTTTATTAACACACACACACACACACACACACACACACACTCTCTCTCTCTCTCTCTCTCTCTCGATCAACTTCCTCTATTTAAAAGTTATTGGCCTAAGTACAATTAAACAAAAAAGTCACATCTTGACTATAATTTTAATAATATAAAACTTTTTTAAATATTTGATAAGGTCTTTATTTTTTCAAATACACAATGCAAAAGACAATAGCCATTATACATTATGTTAATTATTAGTTTTTCATATTAAGAGAAAAAAAATCCCAAAAGAAAGGAATGCTTTTAGTTTATAAGGTTTAAACATTTCAATATAGTTCATTCAAAAAGTCTCAATCTACTAATATGTCTCATATTAAAATATATCATAAATATATACATAATTAAACCTTCCTAGCTAGTAAGTATTTTTTCTATTCTCTCTCATCAAACATTATTTTAAAACTTTCCTCTCCTCTTCTCTTACATCCAAAAATGATTATATATATATATATATATATATATATATATATATATATATATATATATAAAATATCTATTGAGTCCTAATGACTCTAAAGAGAGAGAGAGAGACATAGTGAGAAATGAAGATAAGGGCCATGTACAAACCCATACACATACACATAGAGAGAGAGGTGCATATACACATGCACTACTTAATTTATTACTTAGTTAATAATATAATTACTAACTATTTTTAAGTTAATTACTAAATAAAAATATAAAAAGAGGGGGGAGAGAGATAGAGACGAATGAGAGAATAAGAAAGCGAGATAAATGAGAGAGAGAGAGAGAGAGAGAGAGAGAGAGAGAGAGAGAGAGATTACGTGACTTACTTTGACTTTTTTTTTTTGTCGAAAGGGGGTTCCTATAGCAACTTATCGAGAAGAGGGTTGCTTGCAACCCCTTTTTGAGATGAAATTTTTTTCCACAACTCTCCTCCATCATTTCTTCAAGGGAATTTGTGAAAAAAAAAATCACCGAACAGAGGGTTGCTGGCAATTTTTTCTCATGAATTTTTTTTTTCACAAGTCCTCCCTAAAACTTTTTTTCCCTGAACATAGAGTTATTAGCAACCCCTTCCCAACCAAAAAAATTTACATAAGTCCCCTCAAAGAGATGGAGGTAAGTTGTGATTTTTTTTTTGCCTTAGAGAGAAGATGGAGGAAAGTTGTGATTCAAAGCTCTCTCTCTCTCTCTCTCTCTCTCTCTCTCTCTCTCTCTCTCTCTCTCTCTCTCTCTCAATGAGGAAAAGATTTGTTCTTCTCGTTCACATAGAAGATAAATAGAATTTCGAACCAAATGATGATATTAAGTCCCAGAAGTCATGCAAGTTAGCGACATGGAGATTTCTCTACAAACATAACTTAATATCCTTCTATAATAGAAGTATATTTGCAATGGTATCTTGTCGATGTGTTCTCTATATGTAATAGAAATCAGAATGGTAGGTTCATGTGTGGGTAATTGGAGAAGGGGATATTGCAAACTTTGCCAGGGAAATGCACAGTTTAGGTGCACTTGAAGAAGGAGTAGCTTATATATAAGGATCACCAGATTGAGCAGCAATGGAATGAGAAGGTGTACTAGAGATATCCCATCTTCTTCGACTACCTAAAGGTGATTTCCCCTCCAATGAGAAGGCATTATACCAAAAATACTCAAAGAAAAAAGGTAGAAGAGACATACGGATCCAGATTCTAGTAAGTAATTCCACATGTATTCTTTAGAATACGCCACACTTTTTAAGTCTTCTTCTAAAGAGAATATGGCAAATCGTAGAACAGTTATGCCTCAAGTGCATTTATTCTCGTAACTCATTATTCAATATGGAGCCTGGGTGAAACCACAATTTCTAAAAAAAATTCATGATATTGATTGGCCACACTTTAGCCCTATAGTGATACTATTTGTGGATAATAGCATAAAGAAGATACAATGTAACCCACCTAACTCCTTTACATATCCATTTACATTTCAAGAAAATCCCATGGATACTATCCACTTCAAACACATGCTTCTCTATTTGACTGAGAAAAATCTATTCAATACCATCCTCTTGGAACACATGCTTCTATATTTGATTGAGCTAACAAGTTTTCATAAGGGAGTCTAGGAGTTTGTTAGAGAACACCCATTTTACCCTCCACCAATGGATAGTTGGATTGATACATTTGCAACAAATATATTCTTTTGCTTTGCGCATAGTAGTTCACTAACTTGCAATTTGTGAATTTAGTATTTTTTTGTAGTTTTTATAATAGCTTCATGCAATACAATGTGAACTATATCGGTATATTAAAATATTTGATTGTTGAAGTTTGGAGTTTAAAATGAAGAATTCTTGAAAGGAATAATAGCTATAAGTAATGAAGCAATATGGAGCTATATTTTACGAAGATTGTGAAGCAATTGCTTGCAAGAGTCTATTGTAAATAAATGCATAACCTCAATCCATATGTAAGCCTAATCAAATGAGGAAGAGAGAGAGTAATGTGCAAATATAAGTGGATGCGTTCGTGGTTTGCTCATGTGTGCATAAAAGTACTAACACATCAAGATGTAATTATAAAATATGTGTGAAGAAGGGGGAGAGGGGGGATATGAATGTATATGTACTGTGATATCTCATATATATGCATAATTGAACCATTAACATTGTGATAATATTATAAAAAATAGGAATATAAGCTTAATCTAGTGATGTAAATAAGTGAAAGGGAAGTAGAACCCAGGAGGAAGAAGCTTAGCAGTGAGAGCTATGGCGAATAGAGAGCAAGAGCAAGAGAGAGCAAAACTCAAACATGGGAACTCCAACAACCACAATGTGTGGCTAAGCCTTCCTTTATTCAAGCAGTCACTAAAAGAATAAAGAATAAGTGACTGTGACGGGTGCCCGCCACCTGCAATGTGCAGTGGCAGGTATTGTCAGTGTAGTAAAGTGTAGTAATACACGGGCAGCTAGGCAGAGGTGCCTTTACCCCCAACAACCTCCTACTTAAAGGCAAATCTGCCCCAGTGAGAGAGAAAAAGAAAAGACAATACAACAGGATGAGGAAAAAGACGTCATCTCATCCAACGCCCATCAATCTCCTAAGGAAGGCAAAGCGCTCTATAGTGAGGCTCTTCGTGAGCACGTCTGCATGATTTTGCTCAGTCGAAATCTTGACAAGGGTAACATACCTATCCTCAATGACCTCACGAATGAAGTGATATCTCACCTCAATATGTTTCGTCTTCGCAGGGAAGACTGGATTCTTGGCCAACTCAATGGCACTCATAGAATCTGAATGTAGTGTAAGCATAGCATCTGTTATACCAAGGTCTGCAATCAAACGGCCTAACCAATTAGCCTCTGTGGTTGCAATATACTCGGCCTCTGTAGTAGAAAGGGTTGTACACTTCTACGCCCTGGACATCCAAGAGATAGCCCCTCCAACATTAGTGAACACATAGCCAGAAGTGGACTTCCTACTATCTACATGTCTTGCATAATCAGAGTTAGTGTACCCACGACTCCTATATCCTAGCTGCCATAGCAAATACACATATGTGTTGTGCCCTTCAAGTACTTCATGGCATCCCAATGTTTCTTGCCAGATGTAGCCATATAACGTGCCACAATCCCGACTGCAAAGGCAATATCTGGACAGGTGGCTATCATGGCATACATAAGATTGCCCATGGCTAATGCATAGGGAATCTTGGCCATCTCGACCCTTTTCTGCAAACAATCAGCTTGTGAAACCTTCACATGAGAAGGTAATGGATAACCAATAGGATTAACATCCGCTCAAGGACTTTATGAATATACTCCCTCTGGGAGATAGATAGAGTAGTCTGAGATCTATCGTGCGTAATGCACATACCAAGTATATGAGAGGCCTATCCTAGATCTTTCATCTCAAAGCTATTCTTGAGGTGAGCCTTAAGAGCATCTAGCTCCTCATGAGCTGTCCCTGCTAAAAGCATGTCATCCACATAGAGTACCAAAATTAGTAAAGAACCGTCACGAGCTTTCTTCGTGTACAAGCACGGATCCATAGCACTGCGGCGGCTGTAGCCCTGTGATTGCATAAATGCATCAAACTTATGGTACCATTCCCTAGGTGCATGCTTCAAGCCATATAAACTCTTCTTTAGCTTACACACTAGATATTCCCTACTAGGGTCGGCAAAGCCCTTAGGCTGCTCTATGTAAATCTCATCATGCAAGTCTCCATGTAAAAAAGCCATCTTGACATCCATTTGGTACAAGTCCAGGTCAAGATGTGCAACCAAGGCAAAGACTAAGCGTAGGGTGGTCATCTTGACCACATGTGAAAAGACTTCATCAAAGTCAATACTACGCATATATAGAATGTATCTTAGAAGCCTGTAAGGCATCAAATGAAGAAGCTAAAAGTATGTAATCTTCATCTGAATCAGTGGCATGCATGACATTAACCTCTTCTATCTTCACACTGGACTTTGCAGGTACAATACTACACTCAGAAGACTTTTCTTGCACTTTCTCTTTTCCCTTTTCCTTGCACTTATCATTGCGCATCTTATGGCACTGCAGCCTAATATGTCCTACTTTTTCACAATAATGACAGGTAAGATCAAACTTCTATCCACGGGACTTACTACGACCATGTGACTTGGACCTGGACTTCTCAGAGTCCCTGCCCTTATGATCATTATCATGCCTGCCATGTCTACCACCTCGAACGGTCAATGCATGTGAAGAGCGGGAACCATCATTGTTTCTCCTGTTGATTTCCTCAGTCAATAAAGCACTCTCAACATATTTGATGTTCAACCCATCAAGCTTGTTTGTGCGTATGGCAGTACGAAAGACATCCAATGATTTAGGCAAGGTGCCAAGCAAAAACAACGGGTGCAAGTTGTCTTCGAACTCAATACGCTGTGATAATAGATTCTTCATGATAGCATGAAACTGACTAAAATGAGATGATATGGATGTCTCCTCCTTCATGCGAATATTCATTAACTGCTTCAGTCAATACATCTGTGATGCAGGACTCTGCTACGTATAAAGCTCATGAATTTTCTTCCATAAGTCCCATGAACTCTGATTCTCATCTTCAACAACATTATGATGGACCTCTTCTGAGAGTGACAAGATAATGGTAGACTTGCATAGTTCATCAACTTCCATCCAAACGTCATCATCCATATCCTCGGGTTTAACACCCTTGAAACACAAGGGTTTAATCTGCAACTTCTGTACCAAAACCTGCCATATCTAGGACTTCCAATACGCATAGTTGGTACCATCCAACTTGGCAATGTTAAAGAGAGCTATGGCTTTGAGATGACCAACCATACTGTCCCAAATCAAAGCAAAAATGCAAAATTGCAGGTTGCTGTAATTAGCAAAAATTGCACTAAAACCAATGTTAAAACTAGTTGAAAGAGTGGATATTACCAAGAGAACCACCTATCCATCAAATATGACCAAGATAACATCAAACAGTAAGCATTACCCTCATAGAAGTGCTAAAAATCTGCAGATTTCAACTTGTTGGGATAAATTACGATAGTATGTAAAACTGTCCCAAAGTGAAGCAATCACTGATACATATGTCATTGCAATTGCCAGTTAGCAAGATACATCCAATAGTGAGTGTCAAGGGGCAAAAAGATACCAAGAACTGTCAAACCAATATCCTGTTAGGCAAGAGACATCTCATAGGTCTAGAAGTCATGCATATAATGGGTCTCAGGGTAAGAGAAGAGACCAAGCACAAACACAATTGATAGAGCAAGAAGCTCAATGCATAACCATCCAAGATGCATACAAAACTGACAAACCTGTGACAGAGATGGGTGCCTACCCCAATAGGCATATCAAATTAGCCCACTCCAGACTAACTGTAGACATAAAGCTCTCAAGAGAGCAAATGCATGTAACTGTCCCACAAGCTCAAGTTCAAGTGTAAGTAAGACTCTGTGTACATCCGAATATACCAAGAGGCTCCCATTGGAAGTAAAGTCAGATGCAAATAGAGCAAGCAACACTCTAATACATCGAGTACATAGCATCAGACATGCCAAATCCCAGTAGGGTACATCGGAGTATAAATCCCAAGCTATCTCAGACCCGTAAAGCATAAGCTTGAAAGCACTCAAATAGCATGTAACTGACAACCAAATGTAATGCCTAGTAGGTTCAAAATGCTCAAATACATCTGAAGACAAAGCTCCAAGTGACTGTCAAGCATGGGCAAACCAAGTGGCATCCATATCTGACCAAAGCATAAATGCAAGAAGCCTAAATGTCAAGCAGTGACAATAGGCATAAACCGGTCCAAAGCATGCTAACTGAAGCCAAATGCCAGTAAATGACAACCAAGTCAGAGCCTAATCCAAGCTCAAAAGTATTCCGGAACCAAAAAGGAAGCATTTGACAATCTCCAAATACATCGGTATGATCATGCGAATCTCCAATAAGCATCTCGTATCCAAGAACCAATGCATACACCAAGTAAATGAGCTTCAGCCTACTATACTACATCAGGATATTTACTATTAAATGAAGCTCAATCGATGCCCAAATTTACTCCAAATCAGTCCCAAAGCATAGACATAGCATCCCACAACATCCGGGCATTACCGGGCATCAATAGGCATCAAACAAGCAATGCCAAGAAGCATCAAACAGTAAATGTCAAGTGTTGCCCTGTTTTGACAGTCCTGGGACTGTGTATACAGCAATGGCTAAAGGTGGAAGCACTTGAATCGATCGCTGGCAACATTCATTGTGGTACGACTGTGTCCCTCGACTTTGGTCATGGAGGAGAGGCTGGTGTGCTTACGCTTGAGAGATCATTGATCTCATTATCCAATATGGGCTGAGCATCCTTTAGTTGTACCTAAGCTTCTTTCACCCACTCCTTGACCTTTTCAATGGCCTCAAGTTGGTGCTTCAGGTTGGGGTATTCCCTGCCGACCTTTGCATTTCCCTTTTTGGCCGTCTTTAGAGCTGATGTTTCTGCTTTTATGCCTGTCACCATTTTTTCGGCAAGTAGCGTCATGGCACTCTTGGTTTTTAGCGTGACCTTTGCGCCACTTTCTTCCTCCTTCACCTCCAGCTTTTCTTTTTTATTGAGGCTGGGTCCAAGAAATGATATACCGACCTACTTTGTTTGCGCGCTAGTCGTGACATGCAACAAGATGGGCATGCTCTCTCCGTTAAATGTCTCAAGAGGTCATACATCTGAGTGTTCGATCCTCAAGATCGGACGTGTGGCAATGGTTAGATTGTTGGGGTGTCCGAGTGTCCAATTTTACTAAGTCCTATCGAATAGGTCAAATTGGTTGGCCATCCGATTCTCAAAATTGGACAAGTGTAGGGTGTCTAGGCATTTGATTTTGGGAATTGGACCCCTACGGACCATGTCCGATTCCGTCGAAATGCAAACAATGGCAATGGAAATTACTTCACGGCAAAGATTTTGGCCATGCCCAGAAGTAAGATTCTCCAAAATCCAAGGGTTACAGATACACAGAAAGGTTTCTACACACCTGATCCAAGTAAAAAACTCATGGCTGCCCAACAATTGATTCGTCGAAAGCTCCAAGTCTTTCACAAGCGCTCTCTCTCTCTCTCTCTCTCTCTCTCTCTCTCTCTCTCTCTCTCTCTCTCTCTCTCTCTCTCTCTCTCTCTCTCTCTCTCTCTCTCTCTCTCTCTCTCTCTCTCTCTCTCTCTCTCTCTCTCTCTCTCTCTCTCTCTCTCTCTCTCTCTCTCTCTCTCAACTTGAAAATGAGGTCTCCCTTTGCTTCTCAAGGTCTTAAACCCTTGCTGGACTCAACCTTGATCTTTCGATCACTCCCCGTGCGATTCTAACACCTCTAGGCACTCTTTTTCCCCATTTTTTTCCCTGTTTGGACTTGTTTCACAATAGAAACTCTAAAGTTTTTTCATTCAACTTCTTAGTCCTATCCTACTCTTAATGTAACAAAAATCGAGAGCAAAATATTGAAATGATTCCTACTACTTGCCTAATCATCAAAAAACCAAAATAATTACTTGTTACAAAGATTAAAAACCCAAAACCTCCTACCTATCTCGAGCTTTGGTTCGAGGATGAAACCCTTGCTTCGTCGCTCGATTTGAGGTGTGCAAGTGCTCAAGCTTGAATCCATTGGTCCCGAAAAATAGAACCAAAATATAGAGGCAAGCTCACACTCAACCACCAAGACCCATGAACCGCTTATTGTTCAAGGGTTTCAAGCGAACACTTATGGCTATCTCTCACCTAGCCAACACACATTTGATCCTATCGGGGTGTAGTGAGCTTACCTTGATACCCAAATGTGTTGCCTCCTCTCTCAAGCACATTGATAGCTCCACGATTTGAGATGCAAGCTCAAGCATCCTCAAGCCTCCACCTCCAAGCTCCATCTTCCATAGTCGCTTGTGCGAGACAAAAGAAGAGAAGAGAAGAGAAGATCAGAGGAGATGATGAAGAGCTTCACCTCCAAGATCCCTTACCCTCACACACTCACACTACCTCTCTCAAGCACATGCAAGCAAGCAATAAGAGAAGAGAAGGAGAGAAGAAGATGAGTCCACTTTGCCATACACCAAAGAATGAGCTCCTCATTCACTTTTCGAGTTTATATACAAAACCCTAAATCCCTTTTGGGCGGTCATCCCCTGATCCCCTTTTTTACATGGCCGCCGCCGGCAGTGGCCTAGGCCCTCTTTCCCATTGTCCTCCTACCTTCCTACTACCTATCTACTTTTACAATTTACACAGGAGGAAGCCTGGTGCTCTTTTACAAAAAGTTTTAGGGTACCTTGCATTTAAAAATGTGCTTTTGCCTTTGCCTTAGCTTTTAAGGTTGCCCTTGCACTTTCGATCATTTCTCTTCCTACTTCTTCCATTGTGTCAGATTTCCTTCTGGGCCACCTAAATGGCTCTGCTGGCTTGCACTTTTCCACTTTTTCTTGTGCCTAGGTTAACATTAGCTATGGTGACATTATCTTCTTGTTCAAAAGTTTTAATTAGTAACTACAAAAACTTCATCTAAGGAAGCCTTAAAATGAGATAGAGGAGATGGATTTAAAAAATTAAAGAGTATGACTTTGAGATTAAGTACTGGGTGGCCAAGCAAGAAGAATGTAGTGGCGAACACCCTTACATGAAAGACTTTTCTTAATATAATCTCCATGACCAATGATCTCATGATAAACGTTGTAAAGTAAGCTACCCTTCATAATCAAATCAAAGATAGCATCTTCCCTACTCTCACAAGATTTGTCTCAAAAAGAAAAGCCCAATTTCAAGAACTATCTTCTTCATGATGGATACTTGCATCTTAATCATAAACTTACCATTCCCAAGGATCTAGAACTAAGGAGGTTAATTTTGCGAGAAGCTCATGATAATCCAATAGCATGTCACTCGAGCCATGCAAAAAGCATAAGTGTGGTAAGAAAGAGTTACCTTTGGCAAGGATTAAAGCAAGATGTACTCCGTTATGTCAAAGATTGCCTATCTTATTAGTGCACTAAAGCTAAAAGAATAAAAATGCAATGAAAACTACAACCCTTAGACATACCATAGATAAATAGAAGTGCATCAGCATGGACTTTGTCAGCATTGGTCATTTGAGCACATGCTTGTACAACAATGCAATGACAAGGTGGTGCATGTCCTAAAAAATTTAGCCACTATTAACTTCAATTAAGCGGGTGAAACGAGGGAGACCTAACCATCAATTCCTATGTTGTAGCATAGTCACACATTTGGCCCCCTAAAATGGTGTTATCTTAGGTTCTAAATTTTCTCTGAATGTAATCACAATCACTCAAGGCCACCATGCTTGCACCCACACTGGGTATGAATGTACCCTTCGGGGTTGTACCATATTCATATACCTATCTGAAAAACCCAACTGGTACATTATCATTGTACCCACATACTATCTCTGCGTCTCTCTCTCTCTCTCTCTCTCTCTCTCTCTCTCTCTCTCTCTCTCTCTCTCTCTCTCTCTCTCTATCTATCTATCTCTCTCTCTCTCTCTCTCTCTATCTATCTATCTATCTATCTATCTATCTCTCTCTCTCTCTCTCTCTCTCTCTCTACCTACATTGACATTGACAACTCCATTGTAGCCTTATTGATCCGTGCACTTCAAATTGGTATTAGAGTTGGACTAGGAGTTCCGTTTCCCCAGCTTTGTGAATGCTTTGCAAGACTTCCTTGAGCTCATGTTGAGCTTAGGACAGTGAGCTTTCAGCTTAGTCTATAAGTTAGTTTTCACCTTAGTTCTACACATGAAGACTTGCAGCCCTTTATCCCTTGGCTTGCAATGGGGGCTTGCTCTAGACTTGGTCTAGGCTTATCTTAACCTTCATATAGCCTTGTTTGAGGCTTATAGGCCACTACTTGTTACTTCCCAAACCCCAAGAACAGCATGTGTAAATTCATGGTAGCTACCCAAATCCCTTTCTTGTTGGATCAATCCTCTCCCACTTCTACTCCAGTTCAATCGTGGCTTATCCTTCTTCATTATACCCTTAATTAGTGGCAATGAACCTCAACATCGACTATTGACAGTTGGTATTGAGATTGACTACCATATCTTCATTTGTAGACTATGAAGAATAGTCTACAAACTATGTAAAACTGCGCAACCCCTTGTTTTGATGCTTCATGGTCCTTGGTTATGCTCATTTGTTGCCCAAATGGCTATGTTTGATGCTAGATACTTTGGAAATGTCATGCTCATACTGTGAGATGTCTCTAGGCTGATTCAAGCACTTCATTTCTAAGTTTTGACAGAGATTTATGGGTTGTGATACACAGGGTTGAAGGCACTTGATAGAGGTTTATGCTATGTGTAATGCATTTGGGCTATCTCTCAGGTGTTGCTAATGTTGTAATCATGTATACCATGAATGTTGAACATTTGGAGATGACCTTGGGGATGTTTTGAGCTTGGTTTGGAGCTTGCCAACATTGTCTTTGGCTGTATAAAAAATTTGCAAGTTGCAAGTATTATACTTGTGAGAGAACTTGGTTGAGTTTTATGCTTCTTCCAGTAAAGTAATACGGTATTGATTTGGTATTGACATAATAGCATATGCGTCAGAAGTGATTGCATATGCTTTGTGTCTTATCCTTGGCCTAAAATGGATCAGTTTGTGCAGACATTTTGATGATATACACTATGAACATCAGGTCCTATATGTAGATAGTTTATGCATAGAGCTGTCAGTTACTGTGCTACTGATCTCAAATGCCTTAGTTATGCTGGAATATGATTAATAATTAGTTCTACCAAAGTCAAGATTTTGGAAACATCTCACTAATTCGATTTTGTATCTCACTAAAGTCATTTTGGGCTACAATCATGGCTGATGGCAATGATAGTAGCAACTTTTTGTATATCAAGAAGCTTAAGGGTGCACATAGCTTTGCCACATGGTAGACGCAGTGCTACAATGTCTTGGTGCAAAAGAAACAAGTGAAGCCCATTAAGACGAAGGGGATATGACCAACATACATAGAGCCAGAGGATTGGGATAATCTAGATGAGCTTGCATGCTCTACGATTGAGCTTTCAATTTGTAGACTCTTTGTTGTTCAACATAGAGAAGTTGGATTTTGCCTATACTATGTGGATGAGACTTGAGGAGTTGTATGCTCAAAAGAATGTTGCTAGCAAGGTTTATTAGTGAGAGAAGTATATGGATCTCTACATGGAGGGTATAGCCATGTATGTACACCTCAATGAGTTAAACTTGTTTTTAGCCATCTAGTTGCTTTGAAGTTTAATATTGATGAGTTCAAGGCCACTTTCTTGCTATGCACTTTGCTTGAAAGTTGGGGTACATTCAAGATAGCCATGAGTAACTCTAATGCATTGTTGCTATACTCTAATATGAAGAGCTTTTTGCTAGAAGAACTAAATTGACAGAACAATGCATGCAACATATTGCTTTTTGCATATTAGTTGCTTTGAAGTTTAATATTGATGATGAGTTCAGGGCCACTTTCTTACTATGCACTTTGCTTGAAAGTTGGGATATATTCAGGACAGCCATGAGTAACTCTAATGCATTGTTGCTATACTCTAATATGAAGAGCTTTTTGCTTATTAAAGAGTTGAAATGATAGAACAATGCATGCAACATGTCTTCTAGTGCATTGCATACTAGAGGCAGGTCTCAATAGAAAGGCAATTTTGAAAATAAAGGATGCAAAAAGTCTCATGGGAAAGATGTAGAGTGCCATCATTGTGGCAAGAAATCACTTTTAAGCATGATTACTATAAGTGGAAGAAAGAGAAAGCCAAGGGTAAGAAGACTGATGACAATAAGGATGAGAAGAAGGATAGCCAACCTACGAAGAAGAGCAATGTCAAGATGAAGTCAATGTAGTTAGCCATGAGAGTAACATTAGTGGTGATATCCTCTTTACTTCTTCCTTTAGTCCACACTCTCTGGTAGCAAATTTTGATGATGACATGTATACTTGGATCTTGGATTCAAGTGCTTCATTTCATGTTACACCCCACTGTGAGTGGTTCACTGACTACAGTGGTGGCAAACATGGTATTTTTTGCTTGGGGGACCACTATGCATGTGATATTGCAAGCATTGATAGTGTGCAAGAGGAATTTCAGCATGGTTTAGTGTTTACCCTCCATCATGGGAGGCATGTACCCTAGCTCAATAAGAGCTTGATAAGCACAGGCAGCTAGATGATGATGGCTATAATACAACTTTTGGGGATGGAAAATGGAAAATATGTAATGGATCTAGGGTCATTGTTGTTGGAGGTTCTAAGAGTGATACCTTATATCCATTGCATGTATCTAGCATGCGTGACTGTGTTGTTGTCATTACCAAGCAGCCAAGTGTTTCTTTGTGGCATGGTGAGTTGGGACACATGAGTCAAACTCGAATGAAAGTGCTTTCTCATTTAGGTTATTTGCTGTGTTTGAGTATGCTGATTTTGACCATTGTGATCATTACATCTATGGTAAACATGCTCAAATATCACATAAAAAGCCTCTTTTATTGAAATCTTCTCCTTTAGATTTCGTACATTCAGATGTATATTGAATGCTAGGGTTGTCTCTAGGGAAAAGAAGTACTTGATCACTTTTGTTGATGATGCTACATGCAAAGCATGGGTGTATGATTGGCATTCGCTGAAAATATGATTGGCTTTGGATAAGTTCAAGAAATTATTGGCATTCGGCTGAAAATATGATTGGTAAGACACTTATGTCTTCACTCTAACAATGGTAGAGAATATGTGTCAAAAGGCTTTTAGGACTTTTGTGACAATAAAGGGATAAAGAGGGAGCTCATTGTTTCTTATAATCTGCCCCAAAACGGAGTTGTAGAGTGTATAAATAAGACCGTTCAGGATAAGGTCTGCACTATGCTGTCTCATGCTGCATTACCCCATGGTTTTTGGGCACCAAGCTGTCTCATGCTGCATTACCCCATGGTTTTTGGGCAAAGGCTATTATGACGAACATTCACTTGATCAATCAATCTAAACAAGTTTTTTTTTTTTTTGGGCGGGGGGGGGGGGGAGTCCCTCAAGAAGTGTGCTCAGGCAAGCCACTTTGTATGCTCATAAGAGTGTTTGCCAATGAGGTATTTATGCATATCCTCAAGGAATAATGTAGCAAGCTTGAGCCAAAGTCCTATAAATGCATTTTCCTATGATATGGTGATGAGGATAAAATGGAATATAGATTATAGGATCCCGAGAAAAGAAAAGTAGCACGTAGCAATGATGTTATCTTCCATGAAAACCACATGTGTAAATAGTCCAAAAAGACAAAAGGAGGTCAGAAGGGTTGTATTCAGAGAAGATATACATGTAGGACAACAGAGAATGCCCATTGGATAGCAATAAATACCTACTGTAAATGATTCTCAAAATGCAGGGAATCATGTTGAAAATCGTCAGAAAGGTGTTTCCCATGATGTTTCACAATCTCAACAAGATAGCACATAGTTAGGACAACATGTTGAAATTTTAGGACAACAAGCTGTAAATGCACATTTGCACGATCCACATTCCACAAATGCTAAATCTTTGATTTGTAGCTGAACCCAACCTTCAAGGCCACCTGATAGGTTTGTCCTTGATACTTAGTATATTGCTGACTATGTCATGTTGGCTAATTGTGGTGAACTGTCATGTTTCAAGGAATCATTGGGCAAACATGACAGCAATAAGTGGTATAAGGCTATTCTCTCAAAGATGGAATCTCTTGAGAAGAATGGTACTTGGAACTTGGTGCATTTGCCTAAAGGGAAAAAGATTATACCATGCAAGTGGGTTTATAAGATGAAAGTCACTTCTAGTTCCTTGCTAAAGTACAAAGCACGACTTGTTGCAAAGGGGCACAAGCAAGAACATGGAATTGACTTTGATGAAATCTTGTATTTTGCAGTCAAAATGACTACTTTGAGAACCATATTGGGCTTGGTTGCATCCAAGGATATGAAACTCATGCAGGTGGATGGAAAGACTACTTTCTTACATAGTGATATACATGAGGACATCTACATGCAACAACCTAAGGCTTTTGTGGCAAAGAGGAAAGAGAAGATGGTGTATAAACTGAACAAGAGTTTGTATAGACTGAAACAGGGACCTCAAAATGGTATCATAAGTTTGATACATTCATGCAGTCTCAAGGTTTTAACAAGAGCCAGGTGAATCGCTCCTTGTTGTTGGGGGTAAAGGCGCATCCGCCGTGCCGCCCCGTGTATTACTACACTGACAGTGCCTCCCCGTGTATTACTACACTGATAGTGCCGCCCCGTGTATTACTACACTGACAGTACCCGCCACTGCACACTGCAGGTGGTGGGCGCCCGTCACGTCACTTTATTCTTTATTCTTTTAGTGACAGTTTGAATAAAGGAAGGCCCGGTCACACATTGTGACTGTTGGAGTTCCCATTTCTTATCTCTCTCTTTTCTTGCTCTTGCTCTCCCGCCATAGCTCACGTGCAAGCTTCGATCCTTCTCACCTTTCAACTAGTATCAGAGCTTGGCATTCTCTTGCTCAAGCTCGACTCGGTGCTTCTCGACCTTCGCATCGACTCACTTCACGCATTGGGTCTCCATCCCGGCAGCCATATCCGATCTCCCCAAGCTCCCGTCACTCCCCAGCTTCCCGAGCACCTTCCCAGCCTATTGAGGCACCTTCAAGGCATTGATACTAAGGTATTTGATCATTCTTTCAGGGTTTTATTTCAGTCTAGAGGTTGGAAATAGCAAGGGCAGCCATGGCTTCAAACCCTTGAAGCTTATTCCCCTCATATTGTGCCTTACACCTATCAAGGCTCAAAGAGGCTTGTCATAGGCCTTTGATAGGCCCTTCTTGAGCCCCCCATTACCCCCTTTTCAGTCCATGTGGAGTAGCAGCAAGTTTAGCACCAACAGGGCAGATTGCATCATTTTTTTCCAGGCTGTGAGCACTCATCTACTTCAGCTCCACACTTGGCCATTGCTTCTTGCTCTCTACCTTGATCAAGAGGGCTATAGACTTCATGTTTGATGTCATTCAAGCTTTGGGCATTGGTCTTGATCATTCGGGGCTGATTTCTTCAGATTTGGGACTGTCATAAACTGTCATAACAGGCTGGAAACAGGGCAGCACCATTGGCATTAGCATTTGTTGCTTATACTCCATTCCGGTTGTGCTATTTGATGCCCGTATGCGGTCTACATGATGCCTAGTGCCTTGGGAATGTATGCACATGATTATGCCATGATTTTGGCTTGAAATATTGGCTGATTTGGGACTGGTATTTACTGTTATACAGTGCTGGAAACAGGGTAGCCACACTTGGCATTGGCATTTGATGCTTATACTCTACTCCGGTTACCTTATTTGATGCCCGTATGCGGTCTACTTCCTACCCGGATGTATTGGGGATGTATGCATTTGGTTTGACCATGATTTTGGCTTGAATTTGGGGCTGAAATCTACTGTTTAGAACAGTAAATACATGCTGGAATAACAGTGGGCTGAAGGTACTTTACATGCTTTGGCACTTACCTACCGATACCGGATGTATGCTTTGAGCTTTGGCATGATGTCTCTGACATTTGGGGACGGCTTGGAGCATATGTATGAGATTATGGGATGCTTTTGAGCTTCGCATTAGCTCCGTCTTCACTGGCATTTGGACCAACTTGGCATGCTCGTGGACCGCCTATGCCTCATGTCTCTGCTTGACAGTTAGGCTTTTGCATTACATGCTTTGGTTCGTGACATATGCTATTTGGTTCGTGTATGCCATACCGACATTTGGAGCTTGGATTTGGATGTATTTGAGCATTCCCGGCTTACTTGATCACTGATCTTGGTTGCTATTTGGATGTCATAGAGTTGACCGAGAGCTTATTTGGGCTTATGTATTGCTTCATGGTTAATACGACCGGTGCTTCATGTATGTCATGCTCTCTTGGATGCGCTTGATGCATTGACAGGGTCACTTATCACTGGTGCTTTCTCTTGGGTTATTTGAGCTTCTGAGCTCGCTTTGTACGCCTTTTGTGCCAGTGGGAGCATTTTACATGCTTGCTTGACCTTTGACAGTTGCATGCTATTGGAGCACTTACATGTATTTGGAGCAGTTTATGTCTTGAGCAGCTACATACGCATTGAGACTTTGGGATCATACTCCGATCCTTATGGATATGCATTGATGTACTCTTGGTTCACAGGATGCTTATGAGCTGAGTTTCATATTTGGATCTTTCTCTTTGAGCAGATACCTATTTGTGTCAGGTTTTGGCAGTTACAGGAACACTTTGCCTAGAGTGTTTGGGGGTGTGCCTTTCACTAGCAGATGTTATTTTGACATGCTTCGGTGTTGAGCTCATGTTCTTTTCACTGTCATTGGCCTTGCTTATGTCCGTTTCATGCCGGCTTTGGACCTAGCATTGTTTGCTTGACATTGGATCCTATTTTGGGACAGTTTGCTCTCTAGATTGCATACCTGCAATTTATTACAGCAAGCAGTTATTGGTGGACTGAGGTGTACTTTTCATGCTGAAATATCCTGATTTGGTGTACCGCACCTAGTACTAAGTAGGCAGCAACTTTTGGCACACTTTGCTCGCCCTTTGGACCCCGTTTTGGTCATTTTTGGGCAGTTTCTGCAGTAAAACAGCAAGCAATTTTGGATTGTTTGGGCATTTCCAGCCTGCATAATGGCGTCATCTTCGCATGATAGTGCCATCTTTAACATTACAAAGTTGGATGATACCAACTACTCTTATTGGAAGAGTCAAATTTGGCAGGTCTTGGTGCAGAAATCTCAGATTAAGCCACTTCGGTTGAGTGGGGAGCAGCCTAAAACTATGGACAATGACGACTGGCTTAAACTTGATGAGCTATGCAAGTCCACGATTGTATTATCTCTCACTGAACAGGTACATTATAATATATTTGAGAAAGCACAGAGTGCATGGGATCTATGGAATAAGATAAAAAATCTTTATGATAAGAAAAGTCCGGCAAGTCAAATGTATTGGTTGAAGCAGCTTATGGATTTGCGCATGAAGGATAATGCGACTATGTCTGCTCACTTAAGCCAGTTCCATGCTATACTGAAGAACCTGACTTCGCAAGATATCACCTTTGGAGAGGAAGTACCTTCTCTTTTCTTGCTTGGGACTCTGAATGAGTCATGGGATGTATTCCGCACTACCCTATGTGCCTCTAGTGCTACTCTAAAATTGGCAGATGTTGAGAGTGCTCTTCTTCAGGAAGAGGTGAATCGCAAAAACTTGGATGCCTCTCGTGGTAGTCATGCTTTAACAGTTAGAGGCAGGAATGACAAGTATGACCGTGGTAATGGCCGAGGCCGTGACTCGCAGAAGGGTCGGTCTAAATCTTGTGGTGGCAAGTCACGTAGTAAGTCGCGTGGGCGCAATGCAAATGTCACTTGTCATCATTGTGGGAAAAAGGGCCATATTAGACCACAATGTCATGAGTTGCGCAATGAGAAGCACAAGGATAAGGGGAAAGATAAAGTGCAGGAGAAGTCCTCTGATCGCAGCATAGTACCTACGAAGTCCAGCGTCAAGATTGAGGAAATTAATGTCACGCAGACTGAGGAGTCCAATGGTGGTGATGAGTTTATACTTGCAGCTAGTTCTTCTGATACTTCACACTTGACTGAGACACCTAGTATGTATGCACAGTGCTAGTTATTGGATTCAGGTGCGTCCTTCCATGTGACGCCTTACCGTGAGTGGTTTCACTCTTACCGTACTGTATCTGGATCAGTCAGACTTGGAGATGACAGGTCTCTTGATATTGTGGGCTGTGGAGATATTCAGTTGCAGTTTTCCACTGCCAGTTCCTTTTTGCTAAGGGATGTACATCATGTACCTGCGCTTACGTGCAGTCTTATGTTTGCAGGACAGTTGGATGATGCAGGGTTTCATGTCTGTTTTGGGGATTCTGCCTGGAAGATCACCAAAGGCAGACTTGTGCTTGCTAGAGGCGCCAAGGCTGGTAGCCTCTATCCTCTTGTTGTATCTGGGTCTTCTGTAGACCATGTTTTGGCAGTGGGCTCTATCCCACATGTATCACTTTGGCATGCCCGTTTGGGGCATATGTCTTTGAAGGGAATGAAAATGTTATCTGGTTTGCAGTATCTTTCGCCTTTGAACTATGCACGTTTTGACTCGTGTGATCATTGTCTTTATGGTAAGCAGAATAGGTCTACGCATAAGAAATCGGGTAGGCCATGCATGAGTAAGCCCTTGGCTTTGGTGCATTCAGATGTTTGTGGGCCCATGCCGTGTATGTCTATGGGTGGCGCGAAGTACTTTGTTACCTTCATTGATGATTTTTCTAGGAAAGTGTGGGCTTATCCCATAAAGCAAAAGTCCGATGTCTTGGCAGTCTTTCAGCGTTGGCTTGCTCTTGTTGAGAACCAGACTGGGTATAGGCTGAAATGCCTTAGGAGTGACAATGGGGGAGAATATGTCTTACGTGCTTTTGAGCAGTTTTGTGATGACAGGGGTATTAAGCGTCAGTTGACCGCCCCTTACACCCTCACCCAGAATGGTTTGGCTGAGCGCATAAACAGGACTATTCAGGAGCGTGTCCGCTCTATGCTTAGCCATGCAGGCCTACCACAGAGCTTTTGGGCTGAGGCAGTTAGTACGGCAGTGCATGTCATAAACCGATCGCCTTCTAGTGGATTGGATTTCCAGGTTGCAAAGGAAGTTTGGGCTGGTAAGCCACCCTCTTATGCGCATCTCCGTGTCTTTGGATGTGAGGCATTCTGCCATGTGCCCAAAGACAAGAGGAGTAAATTGGATCCAAAGAGCATTAAATGCATATTCCTTGGCTATGGTGAGTCAGGAGAGATGGGCTATCGCCTATGGGATCCGCAGGCGCGAAAAATAGTACGCAGCCATGATGTCATCTTCCATGAAGACAAGATGCACAGGCAGCCTGAGAAGGTGGTTGAGATCCGCAGAGTGATCTTTCAAGAGGAGCCTAGAGCTCCAGCACAGCCAGTAGTACAGCCTGCAACAGTAGTTCCTCCACAGAGCCAGGTTGTTGGACAGGTAGTTAGACAGGCAGCAGAGCCTGCGGTGAGACGGTCTGCTAGAGACAGACGTCCACCTGACAGATTTCAGCCCTCTATGCATTATGTTTTGGTTACAGATGCAGGAGAGCCTTTCACTTATGATGAGGCTATGCGCAGGGGTGACAGTCACTCCTGGGAGAGGGCTATGCAGTCTGAGATAGACTCCCTGCATAAGAATGAGACTTGGGATTTGGTTGCCTTGCCTAAGGGCAAGAAGGCTTTGCCATGCAAGTGGGTGTACAAGTTGAAAAGTACCCCTGGACACCCCAAGCCGGCATACAAGGCTAGATTGGTAGCAAAGGGTTTTAAGCAGGAACATGGTGTGGACTTTGATGAGGTCTTCTCTCCTGTGGTTAAGATGACCACCCTGCGCTTAGTCTTGGCTTTGGTTGCACAGCTTGACTTAGATCTATATCAGATGGATGTCAAGACGACTTTTCTACATGGGGACTTGCATGATGAAATCTATATGGATCAGCCTAAGGGCTTTGCAGAACCTGGCAGGGAGCACCTAGTGTGCAAGTTGAAAAAGAGCTTGTATGGCTTGAAGCAGGCACCTAGGAAATGGTATCATAAGTTTGATGCCTTTATGCAGTCACAGGGCTACAGCAGGAGTGCTATGGATCCGTGTCTTTACACGAAGAAAGCCCGTGATGGCAGTTTGCTTATCTTGGTACTCTATGTTGATGATATGCTGATAGAAGGGAAAGCTCATGATGAGCTAGATGCTCTTAAATCTCAGCAGAAGAAGAGCTTTGAGATGAAAGATTTGGGACAAGCCTCACATATACTTGGGATGCGCATTAAGCGCGATAGGCATCAGGGGCTTTTGTATCTCTCACAGCTGGAGTACATTCATAAAGTCCTTGAGCGCTTCCGCATGCAGGACATAAAACCAATTGGCTGTCCATTACCTTCTTATGTGAAGGTATCACAGGCCGATTGTCCACAAACAGATGAGCAGAGGGTCGAGATGGCCAAGATCCCTTATGCTTCAGCCGTGGGCAGTTTGATGTATGCCATGATAGCCACTCGTCCAAATATTGCGCATGCAGTTGGTGTTGTGGCATGCTATATGGCTACACCTGGCAGCAGACATTGGGATGCCGTGAAGGGTATTATGAGGTACTTGAAGGGCACAGCAGATATGTGTATTTGCTATGGCAGCTAGGATATAGGGGTCGTGGGGTACACTGACTCCGATTATGCAGGACATGCAGATAGTAGGAAGTCCACTTCTGGCTATGTATTCACCTATGCTGGAGGGGCTGTCTCTTGGATGTCCAGGGTTCAGAAGTGTACGGCTTTGTCTACAACTGAGGCCGAGTATATTGCAGCCACTGAGGCTTGCAAGGAGGCCGTATGGTTAGGCCGTCTAGTTGTTCTGACCTTGGGATTGATGCTACACCTACACTGCATTCGGATTCTATGAGTCCCATTCAGTTGGCTAAGAATCCGGTCTTCCATGCGAAGATGAAACACATTGAGGTGAGGTATCACTTCATACGTGGTGTCGTGGAGGACATGTCTGTTGACCTTGTCAAGATCTCCACTGACGAGAATCCTGCAGATCTGCTCACGAAGAGCCTCACTACTGAGCGCTTTGCCTTCCTCATGAGGTTGATGGGCATTGGATGAGATGTCGCCTTTCCTCATCCCTTGTACCTATATACATTTGTACTGTCTTTTCTTTTTCTTTTCTCTCTCACTAGGGCAGATTCGCCTTTAAGTGGGAGGTTGTTGGGGGTAAAGGCGCCTCCGCCGTGCCGCCCCGTGTATTACTACACTGACAGTGCCGCCCCGTGTATTACTACACTGACAGTACCCGCCACTGCACACTACAGGTGGTGGGCGCCCGTCACATCACTTTATTCTTTATTCTTTTAGTGACAGTTTGAATAAAGGAAGGCCCGGTCACACATTGTGACTGTTGGAGTTCCCATTTCTTGTCTCTCTCTTTTCTTACTCTTGCTCTCCTGCCATAGCTCGCATGCAAGTTTCGATCCTTCTCACCTTTCACTTGTACAACAAGAAGGTAGCAAATGGTAGCTTGATTATCTTGGTTTTGTATGTGGATGACATGCTAATTGCAATAAGGGATGTTCATGCTTTGGACACCATGAAGTAGAGTCTACTTAGTAATTTTGATGTGAAGGATCTTAGTGAGGCTAATCATATTCTTGGGATGCCGACTCGAGGATAGATCAAAGGGGCTTCTCTATCTGTCACAACAGGAGCATATATCCAAGATTATGCATCATTTCAATATGGAGGGGTGGAAGCCATTGGGGTTCCATTGCCTCCATATGCGGAACTCAACGTAGAGAACATCCCTATATCTAATGATTATTAATCCTCAAAAGACCGATATGAAAAATCCAAAAAATCGAAAGCGAAAGACAGTCCTAAGGCAAGAGGAAGACAGAGAACAAAGGCACACTAAGGAAATTTTAAAGATACAAAGCATAAGAAAACATTCTAAATATAAGAGGGAAACACACAAGAATAAGGGCACCTTCATATTTTTGCAAAAAGAGTGCCAGGCACATTATTTATTTTGTAAAAGAGCACCAGGCTCTCTTCCGTGTAACTTGTAAAGAATGTGAGAGACGGGGTTAAGGCCATGCTAATAGAAAGGAGGAGGAAAAAGAGTTGAGGAATGGACAAAGACTAGACCAAAAAGGGGAAGGCTGCTCAAGGAGGAGATAGGGCATTTATCAAAGTCAAAAAGTGAATGAAGAAGCTCATTCTTGGTGTGCGGCCAAACTTTCTCTCTTCTTGTTTCTTGCTTCTTGCTTCATTCTTATGTATGAGAGAGGGAGAGAGAGAGAGAGAGAGAGAGAGAGAGAGAGAGAGAGAGAGAGAGAGAGAGAGAGAGAGAGTGTGTGTGTGTGTGTGTGTGTGTGTGTGTGAGTGAATGACTGTGGAGAAGCTCTTCTTCCCCTCTCTTCATCTTTATCTTATTCTCTTCTCCTTTCTCGAGTGTGTGGCTATGGAGCTTAAAGCTTGGAGCTTAGAGATGGAGCTTGCTTGAGAGCACATCTTGGATCGTGGAGCTATCACCAAATTTGTGGGAGGATGTAACTTGATTGGATTCAAAGGTAAGCTCACTATACTTGTGTGTGGGAGAGTGCACACAACTATCCAAGAGGTAGCCATAGCTCTCAACTTGAAATGCTTGAAGCAATAAGTGGTCTGTGGGTCTTAGCAGTGTGGCAACAATGATGAAAAGGCTCAAATGGCCAAGTTTCCATATGCTTGATGTATACTATGGCTGTTACACGTCTATTGGTGCACAAGCTATACATCAAGCTATTGGTAGCTTGATGTATACTATGGTTGTTACACGTCTTGACATAGCATTTGCAGCGAGAGTGGTTACCAAGTACATGGCACACCCTAGCAAGAAGCATTGGGAAGCAGTGAAGGATATCATGTGATACCTCAAGGGCACAAAGGATATGTGCATCTAGTTTGGAAAGCAAAAGACATCTGCCATCAGCTTTACAAATGCACACTTTGATAGTCATTCGAACTGCAGGAAGTCTACTTCAAGGTATGTATTCACCTTCACAAGGGATCGGTCTCTTGGATATCGAGGCTATAAAAGTGTGTTGCATTGTCTACTATAGAGGCAAAGTACATGGTTGCTATAGAGGCATGCAAAGAGGCTTTATGGTTTTCACGTTTGGTGGGAGAGATTGGCATTACACAGAGGTCCCTGTCCTCCATAATGATGGTGAAAGTCTTGTCATGTTAGCACAGAATCTTGTCTTTCATGCAAAGACAAAGCACATATAGGTAAAGTATCACTTTATTAGGGAAGTACTTGACAATAAGAGCATTGAGCTTATTGAGGTACATACCAATGATAGCCTTGCATACCTTCTCGTGAATGGTTTTCCAGCTGAGCAATTTGCTTGTTTTGCCAATCACAGATGATGGGAATTGGATAGGTATACATTTTCAGCTTTGTACATACATAGACTTAGGTGATTCCTTCCTCTACCTTTAGGCATGTTGCATAAAGGGCCACCATGCTCACACCCACACTAGGTGTGAATATACCCTTTAGGATTGTACCATATTCATATACTTAACTAAAAAACCTAAGTGGTACACTATCATTGTACCCACATACTGTGTCTGTGTTTACTTCTCTCTCTCTCTCTCTCTCTCTCTCTCTCTCTCTCTCTCTCTCTCTCTCTCTCTCTCTCTCTCTCTCTCTCTCTCTCTCTCTCTCTCTCTCTCTATACATGCACTGACATTGTCAACTCCATTGCTCTATGCACTTTAGCTTTAATCCTAGCAATCTAGAAAGCCACCTAGCTATGTATACTTTTGTAACATTTAAGCAAAAGCCAAGCTCACTTCCATGCAAATTGTGATTTCTTGTGAGGTTAGATTAGAAGATTCGTAATAGTTGTGAATGTTGTAGACAAGCCTTTTGTTAAAAGCAAAAGCATCAACTCTAAAGGTATCATGATTTTAATGTAAAATCTACTACACAGTGCAAATCAATAAGCTACATTTGAGGGCGCCTTCGTTTACTTCTAGAAGCTTTGAGAGTTTGCTATTTGCCGCTTTAATGACTTTTAGTGGATTGATTAAGAATGCAATCGAGATTAGTAATGGCAAGTCATCAACAACAACTCATTACTAACACACTGAAAGTTGGTGTTAATGGTGGCCCTAGCTCAACATATTCAATTGTAAATAATCCTTTACACCTTAGTAACTAAAGATTTAAACCTTAGGACACTGGTCTATGGAACTTTCCATTATTATTACTTTACATCACGATAATTAGCTTTATTATTGTCATTTTAAACCCAATTTCTACATGATTTTTTGTACAAATAGTTATTGATTTAGAGATAAATCACTTAGTGATCTAGTTAATTATCTCATCTGTTGAAGGTTCAACATTGTCTTGGTTGCACTATTTATGAATAAGCTCAACATAATCTAGCTTAAAGGGTGGTTTGTACGTGACTAAAGTTGAGAATTGTTATCAATGTGAGTAAAGTCGATAGTTATTATTGATGTTCTTGGGGGGGGGGGGGGGATAAAGACAATTCATGCACAAAATATGAGACCTTAACATGAAGAATGGGAACATTACAACCACTCCCTCCTTGAAGAACTTGAGATGCCCTCATCTCAACAAGAACTACGCCTATTATTTTGCAAGACCCATGTGGCATCCTCTTCTAGATAGTCTTTATGTTGCACCAAGTGTTTTGTGATGGCGTGGTTACAAAGATGCTTGCCTTTTGAGTTTAGGATCCTATTAGGCTGCAACTAAAGGACTACTTGTTTGGGTTTTACAAATTTTTTCATCGTGTACATTTGGGATATTTATATGGGATGGAAGTTTTGGCTTATATGCATGGGTACCTAAACATTTTACAATCTTAGAAGCTCAAATTCTTTTACTTTCCAAGTAGTATGGAGCTCTTCTTAGCGTGATACATTTGAATCATTAAGCCATATTTCAAATAATATATTGATGTTGGTTTAGTATTGATGTAGATTAACAAGATTTATTTATTTTGTGAATGAAAACCAATATATAAGTAGACAATATATTAACAAATCAAATACCAAATATCTAGGTAAAACTATTTGTTATTTGTCTTGGTTTCTATTGCAATGCATAACAAAACAATACAGTAAAATACAACACTATCGGGGAAGGGCACCATCCCCCATATTTAGGAATTCTCAAAGCTTACTGTGAGAACTCTCCAGCTTGCTAGCATGGATTTATGTTCTATGTTTGTTCAATGCTTGTGTCTAGACTTATCCCTTTATATATATCAATCTTGTTGTTTTGCACTTCCTTATTTACCATTTGTCTTTCTTTGTTTCTTTTTTGTGCGAGTTGATATGGACATTTTATCATGCGTCTTGGTGATGCACTCATCCATGACATTGTGATTCTTCAATCAATATAAAGTAAGTTTGCATTAGCATTTCTTTCACTTTATGTACAATACAAAAATTTCTATTGCCTTACATGGAAGGGCACTCCCCCCATAAGTATAAATTCTCAAAGAGTAGTGTGCCAACACTTTGCCGTGCTAGCATGGTTTATGTTTCATGTTTGTTCAATGCTCGTGCCAAGAATATCAATGAGTAGTATTTGAGATTAGTGACTTGGAGAAGATTGTATTAATTACTTGCTTTGGGTGACTTCGGTTATTTATCATGTTGTTATTGTTAGTTTATGTAGCATTGACCTCACCACAACTAAATTTTTAGACATGTTGAAGAAATAGATTAGCAAAAGGATGTAATTATAAAGCTAGATTACTCATACTTCTTTACGTGTTCTTTGTTATAGACTAAATAATTTTAACTAGAGTAATTGGTATCAATGATTAAAAGAAGCTTTAATGCTTTAGATATTGGAATGATTTTTAGGGCTCTTATATTGTTTTTTAATGCTTCTATGTAATTGGCTCCAATTTAAGGTATTTACAAGCTTTAAGATCATTGACGCCTAAGTGATGGAGTGACATCATGCTTGGCTTATTCCACCAATTGACTCATGGCAATGAGTATAGTCAGGCTAGGTTCAGACGGAGGTGGCAGCATTGCAAAGCATGACCAACCTTTCACCTCCCTTCAATAAAGTCAAAGGCACAATGTGCTAAAAAAGTTAAAGAGAGGTTTTTTCTTAGTGCCAAGGCTCTTCCAAGGGGGAGGGGTCGGTAGAAAGAGGGTAGGTCCGGCGGAAAGAGAAGGAAAGTCTCAACTATTTGGGATATGCCACATCAAAAGCATGCCCCTTTGATGTATCATTGCCACTACTCGTCTCAACCCAGCCTTAGTGTTTAAAAAGCACTTGACCTATGAGGCAAGCATTTACAAACAATAAAAATCAATTGTTCCAAGCTTAAAACCTCATGCATTCTCCCAACTCACCAAAGGTGTATTTCTCCATTCAAGCTAGTCTAAGCTAAGATATTGAGTGATTGGTAATATACCCTCTCAACTCACACTATTGCATGATCTAGTACACTAAGCTATTCATATAGGTTACTCTGTTAGGTGTGCACAAGTCCACTTCGATACACAACATAGTAGAATTTGGCTCCACATGATTATGTAGTTTTGATCCATAGTCTAGATGCCATCAGTAACCCTTGTTACAAAAGCTCAAATAGCAAGAACCCCCAAAACTAATCCTCCTACATGCTCTATAAACAATGAAAAATTTTGCTCTACCTTTTGACAACATTGTAGAGTAGAATTTTAAGCCTAAGGAATGCTAAAAAAGTTTGTAAGTTCCTTGGGGAGTAGAGCTAGTATTTGGCCTTGAACATCTAATGCAAGGTATATTATGCCAAACAACAATCGCAAGATTTTTAGTGAGCTAGTAGACATTCTATCAACTCTACTAAGGAGTAGGTCAAGCCAACAGTTGTTTTACTGACTTACGGAAAACATGGACATAAAAATTTGGCCCAAAAGAAAGCTTAGAGCAAGTGGTATGCTTAGCAACATCATATCATACCATTGATACCCTATTAACAAATAAAGAGCAATTCATCTACATGCCCCTAGAATGGGCCAATTGTGGGATTACTAGCCCCAAGTGTAGCTAACATTGGCATTGAATACATTTTTGCAAACAAACAAGGGTGTAAATGAGACTAAAATGCTTTTCAAGTAGAATCTATCGTCTAGCCACAATAGTGCCATCAACTATGGTGTAGCAATTTGTAGACCAATGATCTCAACCTCAATGTTGATGCCATTTAAGTCAAATATTAGATGAATCCTTTAAGTTTGACATGAAAGTCTATTAGACATTAAACTACACAACATGCTCCTTGAGATCCAAAACCTTAAAGGATAAATGAGCACATGATGTACAGGAATGTAGAGTTGCTCTTAGATAAACTAAAATCTTAGACCAAACCCCCCATTGAACTTACCTCTTCACATATTAAGAAATCAAAGAGAAGGCAAGCCGAAATTTTTCTCCAAGGATCACTTAAAAATTCACATTCAATCAAGTTAACTTTTACCCATCGAGCATAAATTCAAAGTTTCAATCAAATCAACGTCAAAAGAATAAGAGAGTATCCTAGTTCTACCCCACCTAATGAAAGCTCAAATAGATGAAGGCCATGAGAAGAAGAGAACATCAATACTTTTATGCCATATATATGTATGGCATTTGAATTATTGCTAGAATTTTAAGGGCAACAATGGATGAATTTACATAAAGTTAGCATCTTTTAGTAAGTAGCATGTCATAAAGGGAGCTTGAAAGATAAGTGTGGCCCATTGACTCATCTAAGCATTTCATAACTCTTCCAACCATTGCGATAACCCAAAGCCACCCTATATGAGAATCAAAAATGCAAAGAATACCCAATTATAGCCACTTGTTGGACTCCAAGTTCATCATCAATGAGTGAAATGACAAACACACAACAATTTGTTTAACTCATAATGTATTGGATAGATTGGACATTTTGTTGAGAAATGACAAATGATGTATGCTTCGGAAGAGATGTCCTGAATCCCATATGCATTGTGAGGAGAGTGGAACAACCCAACTACTATAAAGCATTGTACTTGACTATCATTTTCTAGCTGAGTAATGCAATATCATGATGCTTTCCTCTTTTAGTTAGTGTCATTGTTAGTCCATTACGGAAGATTGTGTTTATGAGTCTAAGCTTCCATCTTGGAACCTAATTCACTTGTGTAACTGATGTCTCTATAGTCTCTATGTGAACATGAATTTAGCTTTCATCTTCCATCCTCCGTAGCTCCTGCATGCTCTAGATCTGTGCTTTTTACACATTTTTGGCACATATGAGTCCAACTCGTCATGATCACTGTAATCTTCATTTGCCTAAAATAATTTTAAGTTCAAGGTCTAGTTAAGCTGCATGTATAAGATAAATGGTTCAAGTTGGTAATCAAATTGTTCTCAAAAGATCGAGTAACCTACGTAAGGCGTCAATCTCATGAAACTCATGAAGCTTGAGGGGCTAAATGCTTTTGTGTACTGACTTTTAAATGTAGTACATTGAAAATGGTTTCTCTCACTATTAGTAAGGCATCTCATGAAGTTTGCGTTAACTTATGAAGTTTGAGGGGCTAAATGCTTAAGGATTAGCTTTGGCCTAGACCAATATACAATGAGAACCCAAATCTTTTAGACAATGCATACTTGCAAATGTGTTTCTTTGAATGCATACTTGCACATATACATGCTTGTGTATAAGTTGATGTAGTACATAAGATGCATCCATTAAAGGAGAACCTAGCCACTAACTTGGGCCATTAAACACTCATGTGCTCCATTATCTAGTACCAAATAGTACGGTATTTCCATCCCTCATAAAAGAGTAAGAGAGAGTCATTAATTGAGTCTATGATTTAAATCTCAAGTTGAAATCCTCAAATATAAGAGCAAAAGAAGAAGTTAAGCACCATTCTCAATCTCACCAACATACTCCTTATGCAAAAACACTTATATGATCATAAAGACCATATCGTATGATAGATGCATTTGAGTCCTCCTTTACTATTAGGGTACCTCATTATGTCATCCAAGTGCACTATAATGTGATCAATGATTCGGATCTACTCAATCTCTAGTGCTTATCTCTGTACATTTTAGGAATACTCTATTTTCACACCCTTTTGGTTTAAATTTGTGGGGCATGTTCTAAATCTTGCCCAATCTCTAGAGTTCCATCTTGGGATATGCTTTTTATCACTCATGTCTGTAGCTTATATAGTTTGTGGTTGTACATGCCTTTTAGTACTTATGTCTCTAGTTATACATGCTCTCTATTAGCTCACATTGTAGATGTATGTATACTCATACATAGCCAAAATCCAATGTCCAAACTCACGATGATAAAGTACAAGATAGACTTGTGCAAACTCATGCAGAACCATAAATGTTATGTCCTCATATCATAGTTAGCGAGGTCCGTATACATGACTCATTGCGACAACCGTTTGAGGTGACTAGATTTTTATCAATTGTGATTAACCAAATGTTTCTTAGCTTTGATAGGCTATGTTATAACAATATAACCAATTAAGAGAAGCTGTAAGGGATACCTAATTCTTTTTCATAGAACCAAAATGTTATTTCCTCGAACTCAAAGTCAATGAGATGCATACACATGACCCATGATGACAACCTTGTAAGAGTTGACTAGATCTTATCAATAATGATTAACTAATGTTTTATAGCTTTGATGTGTTATATATAGTAATAATCAAACCCATTAAGAGAAGCTATATAAGGGGTTCTCTTATAAATAGCTTTTACTAAGGTAGTCAAAGTTTGAAAGAGTACCGTTTATATGAAAAGGAAAGAATGACCAGAACTCGGAAAAAGGCATAGTTATTCCAGAAAAAAACTCTCTACATTCTCAAAACTCTCTCGATCGTCTCTCTCTTTCTCCCTCTCTCTCTCTCTCTCTGCGCGCAAATTTATGGTCACCTTATCTCAGGAAACCCTAGAAGCTGGAAAGGAGGCTGGCGATTCTGCATGCGTGCGAGATCCGAAGACTCCATTTCGGCTCCGCCTGGCGTGTCACATGAACTCCAGGTAATTCTTCTCCCGCCTTTTCCTGCCCCCTTTAAGCTGCGGGAAGCTAAAATTGCATTTCTGCATTTTGCCGTACGAGTGAGGGTTTCGCACACCCCAGGGTTTGTTTATGCATGGCGTCCTATGTATAGCCTGACATCTTTTCACATCTAAGTCTCTGTCTTTGTGCGTATTGGGCCTAATTGTGAAGGGCTTTGCGCCAAAGAAATAAGCCTGAATTCGTGATTTCTCCAGGGGGGATGCTGATTGAGAATTTGTAGGGTGCATGACAACACCGTTCAAAGAGGCTATTCAGCCGTGGAAGACATGGCGAGAATGACTGAAGACCATAAGAGAAAGCGTCAGCGAAGGGTTGATGCAGGTCATGAGTTATCTCTTGGGGGTTCTGACATGAAGGTGCCCCATGAACAAGAAAAGCAGGGTTCTCAACAGGATGACCCAGTTTTGAAGGTGCTTGAAGCTGCAGAGGATGGTCCCTTGATGGTCAAACCAGAGAGGATGCTGCGCCCTCGCTCTGTTTCAGGGAAAGAAAGCAACATGGATGAACAGGGAAAGAGGACACTAGAGAGTGACGAGCATCGAAGTAAAGCAGTTGACTCGCTTATGTCCCTGCATCATCTCCAAGATTCAGACAGAAACACAAACATGATAAATAATGATGATACCAATTTCAAGTTGATGCTCAAGTCAGCTATGGGTTCACTGGATGATGCAGAAGGTACTGGACAACAAATGAGCAGTTCTCAGGAGCAAGACTCCATAGAGAACTTGAAAGAGTTTATCCAGAGATATGGTGGGGAACTTGAAGATGGCTGGCAGGTTGAGATCCAGAAGAGGAATGGAACGTCTAAAGTGACTAAGCTTTTCATCTCCCCTGCACAAGAAAAATTCAGGTCACGTCTCGAAGTTGCCAGGCATCTTGGTCTTCTGGGAAGTATGAAGAAGCATTCTGGAAGCACAAGCCGCATACAAGCCCAAGGTGGACAGTCGCAGGCCAATCTCAGCAATGGCAAAGTTGTCAAAAAAGTGACCAATATTGGTGAAATTGAAACTGACAACTCTTCGGTTCCAACATTCCAAACCTCTTACAGTCAAGGTCCGAACATACAGACTGGCCAAGAGATTGCTGATGGGAAAAAGGTGCATAGGCATTTTCCTTCTTCCAGTAATGTCTTTCATAATGTTGGTCAAAAATCAGGTCAATTGTTTCAAGTTTCTCCTATCCCTACACCTCAAATAGGAAACAGCCATTGTAGAAGGTCTTAAGGTGCAAAACTCAGAAAAATTGATCGATAGGAACCAAGATTTGCACAGCAGAGCAAACGGGTGAAGGCAAGAGTTTTCTTATGTGGCCAATCCAGCATAACTAGTAAGGTTCACTGTCTGATGGAGAATTGCTTAAGTGGTGGTGGTGCAAGAACTCTGAATTATATTGATAGAATATATAGCTGTGCTTCTTGTAATCTTTTCTTTCAGAAACATAAGCGGGGCATATTCTGGTAATTTCCACCTGACAAATCTGCACCTTACAAACCTTTCATCAACCAGGGCTTTCCTTCTTTCACTGGTTTCAAAAATGACAGTAGCTCAGCCTGTGCACAGTCAAACTTTGCCCACGCTAAGTAACTAGTGCCTTTATCTTAGTTTGCGCATAAGGATAACTTTAACATCTCATTTCATGGTTGAAGTGTGATCCTAACCAGTTCTGTGTCTTTCCCAGATGTAAGATTTGATAAATATAATGAAAGCTTGCACGTGATGCTTTTCTTTTGCGGAATTTGATCATTACCATTGTATGCCTTCTGAGAATGTGCTGATACCCTTTGGCTACTTAGCTTCATTATGTCACAATAGAAGTTTTGGTATCTCAATAACTTCTCCTTGGTGCACATAATGTCAGGGTGGTGACAATCTGCACATAGCCAGAAAAGAGCCCCCAGAAGCAGACATGGTATCACAGCGATGCCAAGACGTTCTTCGGAGCATTATTTCAGCTGAAAAATTTGGAGCCCTCAGTCACTTGTTGAATCGCGGATCATCATCTGGGGTTTTGGAAGCTGCATTTCAAAATAAGACGCCTACCTTTTCTGGTTCTCTAGATCTGCAATTGATTTATCTGAGACTGTCCACGGGAGCTTATGGTAAAAAACCAGAGATGTTTTCTGCAGACATGCAACAGGTGTGCTTTGTGTCTACCCTCAGAATGACTTTTGAACATTAAATCCTGATGAAGCCTTATGCAGGAAGGGCAGTTTCATGTTTTGAGTTTATGCATTTGCATGGTTTTTCTTGTTTTTCTCTAAGGAAAATTCTCGTAGTGAAGAATTTCATTGAAGAAATTGTTCTTTGTGTGCTAACAATGCTGATGGTCTTGGAATACAAGGTCTCAGTTGAGGAATATTAATAGTTGAAGTACATGCCTTTTGCTGCCTAGATCATGTTGATGACTAGCATAGGAAGAGTGGTTCATGCATTGTGCAAGGCCCAATTCTTTTGTAACATAGATAGGCTAGTTTACCAGATTTCTTTCAATTAGGTTTTCTTTAGCATCTAATGACTTTTTTGCACATTACTTGTTGATTAGCTTGAAAGCTTCTTACTTTCCAAACGGGGCCTGATGTTGATCTTGTTTTTAATTCTGAAGCCTTATTATTTGGGAATAACTAGGGTAGCTTGTTAGTGTATGTTGCTTGTGAGCTTTACACCCATGTGTGTAGTATTAAGACCTTTGCTTGAGGATTGAGACATTGCGAAGGTTTTCATCTACGGATTTGCTTTATGGTAATTTGATAGTTTACGATAATATCTTTAAAGAATGATAGTTTACGATAATATCTTTAAAGAATAAGATGGAATCATGCAGGAGAGTGTCATATCTTACAGTAACCTTGCACTCTGGACAGTTTTACGGGTTGAATGTGTTTGGTCAATCTAGGTTTTTGATGATCTTGTTAGCAAATTAATTAGCTCATGTGTGAGTTTGTGCACCTTATTGGGCTGTTTATTTTATTTGTACTAGCTGCACTATTTTGGTGCCTTTTTATTGATGGCCTACTAACATATTTTTGGCCAACTGATCTTATTGGGTCATATGTTTACTTACCGACCTGATCATGATTATTGCCTATATTCAGGCTGGTGCTCTGTCCTCTGCAGTCACTGTGCATACACCATACTTGCAGGTTCTGGTGGAGAGGGAGTCGGTGCTCATAGCCAGTGACTCACCATCGAGTTTGTACAGTCTCGTCTTGGTATATGGATTCCATTTCTCGAGTGTCTCTTCTCTGGGTTCTTTTTCATGCAGTGTTTCTGTTCTCTCATGTGTTTGTGCAGTCTATTGCACACGCTTCCATTGCTGCACCCACTTCTGACATGGTGTCAGACACTCCTTCCATTGCTGCAGATCTGTTGGCCGTCTGCTGTGACCTGTCTACAGTCTGGGTGACCATCTCAGCAGCCAAAATGGCCTGTTTCCTGCCCTGATTGTCTGTGTTTCGAGCAGCTCTACCTGCATTTACCTGTCCTCCACCTTCAGCTAGCTTGGGCAATTATTCCACCTGCTGTATGGCAGCATTTAATGCTTTCAACTCTGCGTTTGTGCTTGAGCTGTCTGTATTAACAGGTTTCTGACCCTCTGCAGGCTGAGTGACAATTTTCAGGCTGATTCCTGTGTTTGGTGGCTGCCTATTTGTCGCCTGTGTTTGATCAGATTAACTTTGTTTACAATATTCATTTTGTGATCAGCCGTTGTTGACATTGTGTTTGGGCCATACGCTCTATTTCTCTCTTCTTTTCTTTCTCTTCACTTCCTATCCTACATAACAGCACCTCCTTCTTGTTCCGCTGATGGTAAGCTTAAAGGTTTTGATTATCTCACCTAGAGTGCTGTGATTAAAGCATGGTTTGTGTAGAAGTCCATGTGGTATGTTGTGTGAGGAGCTATTGTGTGTCCTTGAATTCTAGATCCCATTCCAGTAGATTGGGAACATGACGACTATGAAGAAGCAGTTCTTACTTGAGATACAAATGATGCTCTTGCTTACTCTCCTCTTCTCAATTGCATTTCTAAAGAGGCCCTTCTGCCGGTTACCTCCTATGAGACATCTTTAGATGTGTGGGAGAAGTTATAGATGTTGTACAAGGCTCCTTTCACTATGTGAGTTGTGACTCTCTTGTGAGAGAGCACCATAGGACATGAACACCGAGAGAAAGGAAGAGAGAGACAATAGGAAGATGAAGAAAGAAATCAGCATTGACTGAATATGAATGTTGAATACAATAGTGTGGATTGATCAGTCCTTGCACACAGCTCGAGGCATTAGTGAGGGCACTGGATCAGGCTGAGAATGACGATGGCAGCAACAACACCGGAGACGGAGGAGTATACCAAAGATGGAGGAGCGAATAAGCAACTACAGAAGTTGAATAGTGGCAAAATTAGCTGACCTGTTGTCCACGTGGCCAAAATGGATTGACCTACCATAAGTATTACCTATTCAATAAATGTAGTCCAATAGCATAGGGTGTCTATGAAAAAAGATGGTCGCAGTATGAATGTTGATGTGACAATCTCGATGATGACGAGGCTGCCACAATATGATTGAGGGCAGTGGAATGATGTAAAACCAGAAAACACTCATCAAAAGTACACTAAGCTGTTAGAGCTCCCATATATTTGTCAGACTTTGACAGGAGCTCACAACCAAATGATGATAGACTGACAACTCTAAAATAGACAGGCTAACATCCCCTCTCAAATCCTAAGAGTAACTATAAACCCAACAATCTCATGTGATGAAGCATGGAAGCCTTGGGTAAAGACTTTGTGAAGAGATTTGTTGCATTGTGCTCTGTGGGACAATAAACTACTGATAGCTTAGAATTGATGATTTGCTCTTAAACATAATGGTACTGAACCTCAATGTACTTTGTGCGAGCATGAAATAAAGGGTTCTTAGCCAAAACTAAGGCAATCTGATTGTCCATGAGTAGTTGAGTGGGTCTAGTCTAGGAAAAGCTAATCTTTGCCAACATACGATGGAGCCACACTACCTTCATAGGAGTTGAACAAAGGGTGTGGTACTTTGCCTCTGTAGAAAAAAGTGCCATAGTAGATTGCTCCTTATTGCTCCATAAGATAGCTCCCAAACGAAGGGAGAGAACAAAACTTGTAGTGGACTGTCTTGAATCCACATCACTTGTCCATTTAGAGCCACTCCATCTAGAAAGAGTAGCCCCCTTTGTTAGCAGTCATGTTTGCCATGCCTTGTCATCTCCTGCCTGTGAGCCTTGGGTCTGAGTCACACGAGGACTTTAGGAGCTGTGACTTGTCTATCACTTGTTTTAACAGAGGAGGTAGCTCTTTCTAGAGTACTCAGTTTATTGCATTTTAGTGCATTTTCTCCTCCAATCGGGATTTTATGTGCATTTCTCGGGGCAATTTTTGCATTCTTTAACCTGCCTCACCTGCCAAACATTGTCTACCCTTTTCGGGAAAATTTTGAGCATTTTTGACATTTTTACTAGCATTAAATGCTGGTCACGCCAGTATTAAATGCTGGTTGGACATATTTTTGGCCTCAAATTTTAGGTTGGCTAGTTTTTGGATTTTTTGGCTATTTATTTTTCACTTGGCAGTCAGTTAGATTATCATCTTCCCTCCTTCCTTGGCAGGTGCACACTCTGACTCCATCATCTTCCTCCATCTTTGATGCTGTTGTCATCATCAATGTGATTTGGTGCCCTCACTAACGCTAAGGGCTGCATGCAGGGATTGATCAGTTCTTCTGTATTTAGCATTTGTTCCTTGTTCAGTGCAAGCTTCTTTTCTTCTTCTCTTGCACATTGTCTCTCTCTTCCTCTGTGTTCGAGTTTCTTCTTTCGTTGTGCACTCTCACATGTATGAGAGTATGGTATCATTGCCTAAGAGTGACACAAAGTTGACTTCTTGCGGAGATCACCTAGACTGCCCAAAACATAGCCAAAATCACTTGCGTTTTGTTTTTTTGTATCCACACTCTTCCTGTGCAGAGGCGATCCTCTTTGAGACAAGACAACTTCATCCATAGCTTGGCGACCTCATTGTGAGGCTTGGTGGCAACATCAAGGTGGCAGTCGTTACCATCTGGGGCTCTGTTGGCATCTACATCAAGGTGATTGTTCTTTTCCTTGGCGTTTGCTCCTCTGCTCAAACCGTCATCTTCTGTGGATGAGTCGTCAATATCACAATCATTTTCCTATGTAAATACAAGGTTGCTACATCATGCGACAATATCCAGCGCAATGTCTACACCAATTATAGTTGACGTCCTCCTATTTTGTCATTGTTGTCACATAAAAGACAGATTTTGTGGGTGTTTTTGTTGATATACACGAAGATGTCTTTGCGGACTTAGAGGATGGGGTCTCTGTTTCTTCCTCTGAGAGACGGAGAGATTTTCATGCTAGTTCATGCAATGACTAGAGGTCACCTAGCCTGTTTGTACGTGATCCCTCTCCTCCTCGTTCTCTCCATGTTTGATAGAAGGCTCGTTCTGCTGGCCTTCACATGCCTTCCATGGCACCCTCTATACAGGTGTCCATCCTCCCTTGTTTGCCCAAAGAAGACCGGCTTGATGGCTCTAACTACTCGCTTTGGTCGTGTAAGGTGGAGTGTATCCTTGATACCTTCGATCTTTGGGAGTTTGTTACCCACCCTATTCCCTGTCCAATGGAGGATCCCACTGTTGGATCATCGATGGATCACGTGGCCTTATGGGATCGGCTGAACTCGAGAGCTCGATCTTTCCCCTTTATGAGCTTATAGGATTCGGCCCTAGTGCATGTGCGCAGGTTGCGGAAAGCAGTGGAAGTGTGGACAAAGCTTGCTTCTTTGTACCATAAGAAGACATTTCCCCATCTGATTACTCTCGAGAAGAAATTACGGATGCTCGTTGTTGATGATTCTTCTTCCATGAAGGATCATATCAACAGGCTGGAGGACATGAGGGATGAGCTTGCGTCCCTTGGCAGGATGATTCTTTTGACTCAGCTACCATCTCCCTGGTTTGATGTCTTTTACACCAGCCTTCTTATATCGAGGACCTGTAAGAAGCTTCTTTGGGAGGAGCTTGCTTCTCTTGTTTTGGAGCATGATGAGTATGCCAAAGAGGTAGCCAATAGACCCACTCCACTACAGCTTTTGTTGCAGGTTCGGGAGGGGGGACACAGAAGAAAGGGACGTCATAGGCTAAAAGATAAGAGAGCTCTTCAAGTTTTGACCCCGACTCGGAGAAGCCTAAATGCCCATACTATGGGAAGGAGACACATCTAGAGGAGAAATTTGGAAGAAATACCCTCATCTTCGTCCGGGAGCGAAGGATGGAGCTAAAACCTATGAGCCTTCTAGCTCTACTCCGGCGGTTACCCACCATGAGTTAGCGTTCCTTCATATTGTTGACTTGGAGGAGCCTTCTTCAGTGGTTGCCTCATCTCCGAGAGACCTTGGTTGGTTGATAGTGGAGCTTCTAGTCATATGACTCCACGAGGTGATTTGTTGCAGGATCTATGTCCTTTTGAGGGTTCAGTCATTGTTGGTGACATTGTTTCGGTGCCTATTTGTGGTGTTGGCACTTTGCCTTCATTTCTCGACTGCGTTTCGAGCTTCCTTTCACAAGCTCTTTATATTTCGGATTTGGGCTTTCCACTCCTCTCAGTTTATGGCCTCATAGGCTTGGTACTTGGGTTGTCTTCACTGAGCAGGCTATTTGTATTAAGGATTCTTCTACAGGGACTGTTATTGCGACATGTTGGTAGGAGAGCGGGCTTCATAGGCTCCATTCCCCTTCTCTTATGCAGGGTCCTATGAGGTAGTTGTCTATTGCTACACCCGTTCTTGCTTTTGCACCCTCTTTTTAACAGGTTCCTTCTCGTCCCCCACCCTCTTCTCCAGTGGTTTCCTCATACCCCCCATCCGTTTTAAAGGGGGACAATCTTGGTGATGCGGCCGTGGATTTCTTGATCCCTACTGTTTTAGAGGGGGACTTTCCAGGATCGCAAGGAGTTTCTTCATCGACAGTCTTCATTGACGGACTTCATCGACATTGGCATTCCCCTTGCCACCCCAGGATCCGTTTCTCCCTTGGCCTTCTGCCACATCTAGGATCTAAGAGGGGGTGTTAGCAGTCATGTTTGTCATGCCTTGTCATCTCTTGCTTGTGAGCCTTAGTTTGAGTTAGATGAGGACTTTAGGAGCTTTGACTTGTCTATCACTTGTTTTGACGGAGAAGGTAACTCATTCTAGAGCACTCAATTTATTGCATTTCATTGCATTTCTCCTCTAGTTAAGATTTTATTGCATTTTTCAAGGTAGTTTTTGCATTCTTCAACCTATCTCATCTATTGGACATTGTCTATTCTTTTCGGGATTTTTGTGAGTATTTTTGGCATTTTTATCAGCATTAAATGTTGGTTAGATATATATTTGGCCTCAAATTTCAGGTCGGTTAATTTTTGGGTTTTTTGGCTATTTACACTTGGTAGTCAGATAGATTATGATCTTTCCTCCTTCCTTGGCAAGTGCACACTCCAGCTCTGTCATCTTTCTCTGTCTTCGGTGTTGCCGTCATCATCAGCTTGATCTGGTGCTCTCACTGATGCTGTGGGCTGTGTGCAGGGACTGATTAGTCCTTTTGTATTCAACATTGTGGAATGCGGTAGCCACAACTTAGCCCATATATCTGTCGATGCTCCATCATGGTACGTGCCCAACAACAACGGAAGTAGAGGATCGATTAAGAATGTGGAATGCAATAGCCATAGCCTCAGCTTATAGACATTGAGGTGTCTGTCGATGCTCCATCGTGGTACGGGCCATCTCAATTACACTACGATTCTTTCGCTTTCATATGTCATTCTCCTGAGGGGTGTTTGTGTTGGCAAACTCCTGTTGAATATTGTGATTTGTACAAAAACAAGCAAGCTCATTAAAAATAAATTCTCCACGTTTATCCGATTGTAAGGTCTTTAGTTTCCGGCTTGATCAGTTCTCCTCAAAGAGCAACGAGTTTGTGAAGTGAGAGAAAGTCTCCAACTTCATCTTTAAAAAATAAGCCCATGTCATCCTGTTGTAATTGTCCACAATTAGCTTGAGATACAAGCTCCATTTAAGAGACTCCACCCTCAGCGGTCCATAAAGATTAGTAGAAACAAGCTTCAAGGGTGTTGAAGACCACCTCGAAGCCTTGTGGGGAATAGCATCACGAGTTTGCTTTCCACGGATGCAAGATACACACGACTGCTGGCTCACCATAATATTTGGCACTCGAACAAGTTGTCCCTTAGTAGACGCCCTTTGTAGGTAATCATAGTTGGGATGACTAAACCGAGCATGCCAAAGCTCAAACTGTGTTCGAGAGATAAAAAGAAGAGAATTTAAGGCAGAAGAAGTTGGCAACTTGTAGACTCCACTCTCCTCATAACCTGAAGCAAGGACCTTTCTGAATCCACGATTAAGAATCCAAAAGGAATCCACATCAAACTCAAGAAAGAGGTCAAGGGCACAAAGCTTGTGTACCAGAAGCAGATGGTATCCCAAGGTTGGCACATAAAGCACCTCGGATATATGGGCACCACCTTACCTATCTGGAATAAGATGCATATTATCCCGTCCTTGAATAGGGATAGAAGAACTATCACTAATGAGAATCTGTCCATGTGAAGGTCCTCATAACTTGAAGCAAGGACCTTTCTAGACTCACCATTAAGAATCTGAAAGGAATCCACATCAAACTCAAGTAAGAGGCCGAGGGTACAAAGCTTGTGTACCAAAAGTAGATGGTATCCCAAGGTTGGCACATAAAGCACCTCGGATGTATGGGCACCACTCTACCCATTTGAAATAAGATGCATATTACCCCATCCGTGAATAGGAATAGAAGAATTATCACCAATGAGAATTTGTCCATGTGAAGGCCGCAAATGAACAATACTTGTTGTTAAAGGAGTCATGTGCCGGGAGGCACCATTGTCAAAAATCCACCCCGGAGTGTATGGGGCTGTCAAGGCAACATCAAAGGCCTTCAGGGTCGATGTCTCTGTTGAGCTTAAAATGTATTAGCTTCACTTAAATAGCCCCAAAACATGCTTAACTAAGGAAGAAACCTTGTTTATTTAAAAAGAAATATATTCCTAGAGTGTCTGCATCTCATAAGCACAAACCCACTTGAGAGGGCCAAAACTTTCCATAAGTAGGTATGCTACCTTCCATTCAGCCTTAATCTGGTTTTTGTAGATTTTAGGTATTTCAGCTTATTGCCCATACCTTGGACACGCAAAGAACATTGCGGTCCAAGCTGGCCATTGTTGTCTACAACAGTCTCGTGCTTGTTTCTAGCTTGCTATACACCGTTTAGAGCCGATTTTAGCATTCTGACTGCTACTGCTAGTTTTTCTTGCATCATAGTCTCTCTCTCTCCTGTAGCTTGCATTTGCTGTTTTCTCTCTCTTGCAGCCAGCGTTTTTAGTATTTCTTGCTTCTCACTTGTGTTTTTTATTTTCTCTTCTGAGCTGCGTTTTTAGTATTTTTCTCTCCTCCACTGTTGTTTCCATTAGATTTAGCCTTCCTTGGTTGCGTTTGTTCGACATTCGGAGGCTATGTTGCTGTGATTGAAGATCCGTTTGAAGTATGACATACTCTTTAGCTCATTACTTGTGCCTTGATCTTTGAGATACAGGAGTTTGAGGTACAATATTTATTCCTCTACATAGTGTGTTTGCTGCATGAGTATTGTATATCTAATAGTCATATCATTTCACTTATTCTATGTGTTCGTTTTCTTTGAGTTACTCCAACAGTAACTATGTTCTTCTATTAGTTTGTGCTTTGTTGTACGGTATTTCTATGTTTGAGTATTTTTCACATGGTATTAGAGTTGAGTTTTGTGAGACTTAGGCCTTGATTTGAAAGCTCTACACAAGAAGCAAGAATAACAGAAGGGTAGATGACTTTGAATATTACTTTCACATCACTTTTCACATCCTATCTAAATCCATGAAGGAATGAGCTGGAGTGGATCTCACAGCTTGCTTCATAAGCTTCTGACATGGCCGGACGGACATTGGACTACCATGGAGTTCCACGACCTTGTGAGATCACTGCAGCTGAGTACGATCTCATTTTGATGCATAGAGCCCTATAGTAGATAGAAGGTGAGTTTGAATTTCACCTTTTAGATTCAGTGCACCGATCTACTGTGACTATGTATGAAGGACGGAATCTCCACTTATGACTGACTATCCACAAGTGGAAACTGATTTAGAGTACACTTCATTGCCTTTATACTTATTCTCTCGAGTGCTAGGAATGCTTACCATTTCAGATTTTGTTAATGATGATTTTCATTCTTGTATTCGTATGGAGGATTTTCATAGTAAAGGATGGGTGCAAAACAATTTCCGGTTTATGAGTATTGAGAAAGACAGATATTTCTTTATGAACTCAAGACCAGGTAAGTAGTTGAAACAAGAAACAATCAGTACTCCTTGCTCTTTTTTTTCTTCAAACAATTTTGTTTTCAAAGGTTAAAATGAAGTAGGTAAATCTTAATCATCATGATTTCAATTTAATGCATTTAATGGACAAAAGGAATCCACATTATTTTTTCACATCTACATCTATCATAAATGCATTTAATCTTTCTTCCATCCCACCCTCTTATTCCGTTGCCACATCCTTTGAGCCTCCATTAAGTGCACCGTATGTTGCCTTTCATGTAAGATCGCATGTGTTTTCATTCACCACATCGGGGGGTTCTTCAAACTTAGGCACAATCGTTAGGACCTCATCTCTTTCTCAGTTGGGTGGTATTCCACCTTTTTCTTACACACTTTCGGAATCATTGCAGCTTGGGTATTTCCCGCAATCTCTTCTGAGTGTAGATTAGTTGGAGTCACAGTTTGTCTCCATGGCATTACTTAGTGGACCCTCTAGTCATTATGTTGTGTTCCAATTGACATTTGGATAGGGCCTACGTGTCCTAGTGTCTCCACCTCCATTGGCTCCTTATGGAAACATTCATGTTTTAGTGCCTCCATATTGATCGGCACTCATTGGACACTCACAGTCTATTTCTGCCTATCCACCTCTTCCTCCCTCTCCTTCTTATTAGATATGTCCACTAGCACCCCCATCACCATCTTATCCTTCACATGCATCTTACCCCACGTTCCTGACACCTCATGGTTCTACCTCATCTTTTGTTAAGCATGCATTCAATGACAAGACTCGTTTTAATGGATCAAACTTTACAACTTGGTTAAACTTGATGAGACATGTCATTGATTCACAAAACATATGGAATCTTGTGCAGAGATTGGAACCCCAACCCAATCCCACACTTGTTCCATACAAGGTTGTCCGCTCATGGAAGGCTAGGAATGTCTCCGCTATTGTCGAGCTGAAGCATGGCTTATTGTCTGAGTTTCATTCTCAACTTTTTATTTTGATGTAGCGTCAGAGTGATGGGCACTCTTGATTGATCGTTATGCAGCTTAGGATAGGACCCATCGAATAAATCTTGACCATGAGTTTCAATACTTCAAAATCTTTGACTGGGATGACTTGAAAGTTAAGTTGGCTGAGTATGTTGGAATAAAGGCCCGGTTCAACCCCCGTGTATAGTACACACACACTGTACATGTGAATGTATCCTTACGTGTCCTAAGTATAAATACATTTTATTCTTTGTGTATCAATACATTGTTCGTACTCTCATATCGAATCGTACTTGACTCTGCTCTCTCACTCTCTCTCCAACTGTCACACTCACGCTCACTCGAATTTTTGTCACTCTACAGCTGAGCTTTACAACAACTAGTATTAGAGCAAGGTTCTGTACGTTTCTCGATGCACACGTGATTGACATCTGACATAAGACACAGTTTACAGTCGTCGATAATTGCTGGACCCGCTGTTGGACCCCAAGGATCAACAGGATTGACAGACTCTTCGTGATCAGGACCAGTCGTTGGGGTCTAGCAGCGGGTCTAGCAGGCACACATTTAGTGGGGGCCATGCTGTAGTTGTCGGCAGCAACGAGGAGTGACGGCCAAGTTGTCGGCAGATAGACGATGCGACCTTGATGGGTCAATGGACCCCCATGTTAGGTCTCTTAGCAAAAAATAAAAAATTTCCCTAAATCCTTTCAATCACCACTTACTCTTGGCAAGAGTTCAGGCGTTGGAGGCACAAGTCACAGATCTGTGTAAATCTGGCGCGAAAAATTGGGGCTTCTCCTAGATTTGACATTTCTTATGCCCGTCAGTGATTTTGAAGTCAGAAATTGCAGACATTGCGTGTGGTGACCTCAATTAATTTGGGGATTTTACCAAATTAGTCAGAATTTTTCTCCTTTGAGCAAAATTTCTTGACATTGGATCCCGGAAATTTGGGGCTTTTCATGTATCGGCAAAACTTTGCTCAGCTGGGTTAGATTGACTGACATCGATGCAATTTTGGACTTGAAATTTTGGGGATTTGCGCAAAATTTGGTAAATTTCTGCATTTTTTCCTTGTATGGTGGTTGGTTCATGTACAAATAGTTGAGATTTATCCCTAGCTGAAAACAACAATGTATTTTTGCTGATTCAGCTTGTGCTTTTGCAATTTAGTGCATTTACTCTTGTGTTTGTGATAAAATGGCTGCAACTTCTTCAAGTTCAGACATCAAGAGTTTGATGGAAATCAAACGGTTTGATGGCCATGGCTTTGACCTTTGGAAAGACCGCATGTAGGCATTTTGTTTCTAAAAGATTGCGAGGATGCTTTGCAAGAAGATAAACTCGCACTAATGTCTGATGCAGATTGGGCCAGAGTAAATAAAAAGAGCGTGGCTTACATAAAGATAGGTGCCACTGATGACATCTTGACAGACATTAAGGGTTTAGATACAGGTTATGCAATATGGGAGAAGTTGAAAACTACCTATGAGATCACCACACCTGTTAATCAGGTGCATTTAATGTGCAAGTTGGTGAATATGTGACTGGATGAGTCAAAGCCTACAGCTGAGTACTTGAGTGTATTTATAGGGATTCTAAATCAGCTCAAAGATGCAAATTTGGACTTTGATGATAAGTTGAGGGCGATCTTTTTGATCATGACATTGCCTGACTCTTGGGAGACCTTGGTGGTTTCACTCAGCAATAATCCCAATCTCTTATATGATGGGGTGAGGGGTTTTATCTTGAGTGATAAAATTAGACGTATGTCTAGTGGAGAAGGCAACAACTTAGCTTATAATGTGAGAGGCAGGGCTGGAAAGAAAAATGCAAATGTAGGACAGAGAAACAGGAGCAAGAGCAAAGGAAAGGAAAAGAGTGACCTTCCTTGCTATCACTGTGGTTGGAAGGGCCACAAGAAACCTCATTGCAGGTATTACAAGAAGGAATAAGAGAAAAAAAAGAATGCAGGAGATAAAAAGAAGGAAGATAAGATAGATGCATCTGAGGCAACCAAAGGCAAAGAAAAGGCCAATGTGGCCTCTAGTGTGGTCATAGAGGAGCTTTCAGATACAGAGGCTGATGTATTATGTGTAGATGATTATGATGCCCTTGTATATCACATGTAGGATATGCAGATTACCAAGGTTGATGTGATTGATGCACTCTTGTCAGTTGATGATGGTGTCACTCAGACTTGGATTGTAGACTCTAGTGTCTCTTTCCATGTAACTCCTTGCTTGGAGAGTTTTGCTATGTTCAATGCAGGCAGTTATGAAAATTTGTATCTTGGAAATAACCATGCTTGCAACATTGATGGGATTGACACTGTACACTTGTCTTTAGACAATGGTCAAGAGCTTGTGTTGAAAGATGTCAGGTATGTGCCTAGCATTGGAAAGAGTTTACTATCTGTTGGTCAGCTTGACTTGCATGGCTACACCACATTGTTTGGTGGTGGTTTGTGGAAAGTGAAAAAGGGTTTCATGCTGATTGCAAAGGGAACCAAGAAGGGCACTTTGTATTGTTTGCACTGTAAAGCCTTGAATGGCAAGTTTCTTGTAGTTGCTGAAATTTGCAGCCACTTGGATTTATGGCATAAGAGATTAGGCCATATGAGCCAAAAAGGACTTGATGTCCTTACCTCTTTGAAGAGGGTTGATGGAAAAGACTCTAAACTTGACTTTTGTAACGAGCGTCAGTTTGGAAAGCAAATAAAAAATTCATTTTACTTTGGTGTCTCTCGTAAGTCCAATGTCTTGGACTTAGTGTATTGTGATGTATGTAGTGTGCTTGTGAAATCGTTGGGTGGTGCTGCATATTTTGTCTCCTTTATTGACGATTGTTCCAAGAAGATTTGGGTATACTTGTTGAAAAAGAAAAGTGAAGTATTTGCTGTTTTTAAAACTTTTCATGCATTTGTGACCACTTAGACATGTAGAAAGTTGAAATGCTTGAGAACTGATAATGGGGGTCAGTTCACATCAATTGAATTCAAGTCCTTTTGTGACTTGCATGGTATTAAGAGGGAGCTTACAACCCCTTACGGCCCTTCTTCAAATGGGGTGGTTGAAAGATATAATAGGACTTTATGTGAAAGAGTGCGGTGCATGCTGTCCATTGCTAATCTCTCTCATGTATTTTGGGGAGAGGCATCCAAAACCGCGGTTCACATTTGCAACCGCTCTTCAAATAGGTCCTTAAATAATGGCATCCTTGAGGAAGTTTGGTGTGGCAAATCGGCCTCATATGACCATTTACACATATTTGGCTGTGATGCTTTTGTGCATGTTAGGGATGAGCTTAGGAACAAACTTGATCCAAAATCCACCTAAGGCATTTTCATGGGCTATGGTGATGAGGGTGAATTTGGCTACAGAGTGTGGTTACCTCAGTCCAAGAAAATTATTTGCAGCCGTAATGTTGTGTTTAATGAGGGAAAATTGTTGATAGATACTTTAGCCTCTAATGAAGATATGAAAAAGGTGAAATTTCAGAGTTTGCAGCTACCTATTACTTCAGAAAATGAGCCTCATGGTGCTGTACCACAGGCTGAAATTGATGATGAACCGATTATTTTTGAGCCAGATGATGATGGACAGCAAATAAGAGCACAAGGAGGTCACGGACAACAAGATAGGCTTGTTGATTATGAAAATGCAGGTGTTGATAATGAAAATGAAGGTGCTGTACAACATGAACAACATGTTGAAAATGGCTTACAACAGCCAATAAATGTTGAACTCTGGTGCTCACTCCTCGAACTTTTGTCACTTTGCAACTGAGCTTTACAATAGAGTATGGGTGTCTCCTTGCCGAATTCTCCATTGCAGGGGCTTTTAAGTTCTGTGACGATTAGGTTACATTGTTTCTTAACAAGCTGCTGCGTAAATACTTCAATTTTGTGTAGCAAGTGGTTTCTTTGCCCAATTTATCCACATTCTATGAATTTGAATGTCAGCTATCGCGTTACGCATGGTTGTTTGATCGGTTTGATATTAATAATTCTTCAGAGGGGGACTCTTATTACTTATTCTTAGAAGAGGTAACAAGGGAAGGGTAAACGAAATCAAACTTCAAATGAAAATCAAAATCAAGCAAGGGAATTACAAGGGATCTTCTTGTCTCAACTCAAAGCCAAGTGGCAGAATGTACCTAAGAAAAATAGGTATTGTCAAGATTGTCAATAGGCTGGCCATTTTGATGAGTATCGATCAAAGGCAAAATGCACAATACTAAAATCCAAGTCACAGACCCTCACCCCTCAGTCGAGCAATCCCCCTTAGGGGAGGCAGTGTGATGGCAAGGGGCAGTAAAAAGATCAGACCCACATTGCCACCAGTCAGCCATCTCAGTTGATAACGTTCTCAACTCTAAAGGGCTTGTTTAACTAGTTTACTGAGGTCCACATTGTCTCCATAGAGGCATCTAATGCGAGTCTCATCCACATCTATAAGTTGCCTCTCGATGAGGTTATTGCAGAGGCCCACTTATAACAACGAGCACATCAACACTTGTTTGGATTGTGGATAGTGAAACTACACATCACATGACTCCCATAGAGGACATCTTCTGTATCTGAGGCCTTGCAGTCGGGCAGGTTCGCGTAGGAAACTTCTTTTCGGTCAAGATCAAGGCTTAAGGTTGCGTTAGTTTTGCCATTGACAAGGGTCTAGATCTGGCTTCGCTAGACAATTTATACTATGTTCCTTAGCTTGGGATAAACTTGTTATTTATTTAGTAGCTTTACTGGTTGGGGTGAGCAGTTTTTTTTACAACGACCACAATCAAGGTTTTTGACTCCTAGATTGGTTTAGTGATTGCTCACGATGAGGCACAACCTAATAGCCTATACCACATGATTCATTTTCTTACCAAGCCAACAGTCGAGAACTCTATGTTGAATAGCTTCTAGGCATTAGCCACATCTCGAAAGTCTACGAGGCCTTCCTTGCCTAAAGCTAGCTTGAGATGTCTGTAGAGCATGTCAGCTTGGGAAGCAACAATATATCCCATTTCCTCAGTAGTCTACACATAGAGTTGAGGCACCTCTTAGATTGATTTACGTTGATCTTTGTGAGCCCTATATCTATTGTTTCCTTGAACGACACGCTATACTTTTTTTTGATAGTGGATGGTCATTGGTCAATTTCAGCTGTCCATTGAGGGTTTACAGTCGCAAAATCAGTAGCAAATGCACGCTGAACAGCAGCTAGATTTTCAGCCCATTGATCAAGGCATTGTTGATGATGGAGTGGTTGATGAGAGGTTGCTATTCAAGAAGCTAAAGTGTCCCTCAATGGCTGTCAGATACATTATGGGACATCAAACAATATGTTTCTCTTCTTGATAGAACTAGAATAGCCACTCCCCATGCACAAGGTAACTTGGTTGCATAGGCACTCATAGCTATTGCATGCAATGAGGAACCTCTCTCTTTGTATGATGCTTTACGAAATGAACATTGGATGGCAGTTATACAATAAAAAATGGACTTTATTCATAAAAATGGCACATGGGAGCTATGTGAGTTGCCTGTTGACATGCATGCTATGGGCACAAAGTGTGTTTACAAATTAAAATGTAGATTTGATTGTAGCATTAATTGCTGCAAGGCACATCTTGTTGCCAAAGGGTATGCTTAACATTATGGAATTGACTATGATGAGATGTTTGCATCCACTTATGTATGACCGGCCATTGGTAGTGTCATTGCTTTGGCTGCTTACTTTGATTGGCATGTGCATTAGTTAGATGTCAAGACTGCTTTTTTGAGTGGTGATCTTCGTGTGGAGGTTTATGTCACACCTCCTCTTGGCTTTGTTAAAAAAGGGTAAGAAAACAAGGTGTGCTATTTGCAGAAGGCCTTCTATGGTTTAAAGTAGGCACCTAGGGCATGGTATGAAAAGATACATGCATACTTGATTGTTCTTGGCTTTAGTAATTTACACATTGAAAGCACACTTATTGTTCACAAAAATGGGGATAACCTTTTGATTTTTAGTTTTTATGTGGATTGTTGATTGGATCTCACGAGAGACATATTTTAGCCTTGAAAGCTGAATTGCAACATGCTTTTGATGTGATAGATCTTGGCCACTTGCACTTCTATCTTGGCATACAATTTATTGTAGTTGAGGGGGATATTATTTTGCAACAGTCTTACGTACATTGGGCAGCTCCTTGACCGCTTTCAAATGCAAGATTGCAAGCCTATCTCTACTCTAGTTGAGATAGGCCATATGTTTACACTTCAGGATGCAAGAGTACCATCTGATGCTTTTCTTTACTAGTAGGCTGTTGGTTGTTTATTGTATTTGTGTAATACATGGTCCGATATTCAGTTTGGGGTCTATTAGTTTATGCATAGCCTTGGTACTACTCATTCGCAAGTAGTTAAAAATGTGTCTTTTGTTATCTCAAAGGCACTCAAACATTGGGCCTTTCTAAAAAGGCACTTCTCTTTGCATGCATTCACAGATAGTGATTGGGCTGGTAGTTTTGACATGAGGTTCTCCACTAGTAGTAATTGTTTCATGCTTGGAGATTCATGTATTTCTTGGTTGAACAAGAAGCAATTTGCTGTGGCCACATCTAGTTGTGAAGCTGAATACAGGACATCATTTACAGCTACATTGGAATGTGTCTGGCTTAGATGCCTTTTGGTTGATCTTAGTGTGGGACAAGAGTCACACACTCCTATCTATATTGACGGTTAGAGGGCCATGGAAGTTATGAGGAATCCAATTTTTCATTCCACTAAGCAGATTGAGGTGCATTATCATTATGCTAGAGAGCGGCTTCATGCAAGGGAGATTGACTTAGTGTATGTCCCCACATAGGACAACTTGGCAAGTGTGTTAACGAAGCTCTCTCAGAGGAGAAGTTTGATGCCTTTCGCAAGGTTCCAAGCTTGATACCATTTGGGGATTAATTTGCCTATTCCTTGTATATGTACACATCATTTACTCGAGGGGGGGTTGTTACACTTATCGTGTTCCTCCTAAGTCGTGGTGTGAATGCTTCCTTGTCCACATTACCTTCTAGTTAGAGAAGGATTTTATCCCCATGTAAACACCTGTTAGTGGGTGTGGTACTTAGTACCTTAGGGATTGTACTTTCATATCATTCTCATGTAGCAGATGTGACATTCCAGCACTCTCCTCTCCTGCTGTTCACTTGTTCACTGTGAGTACGTGGGCGCGTATGTTCTACTGAACCCTAAACTCATGAAGACAAGGTTGGCCTAACAACTCCTACAGAGCAGTCCAAGTCAGTTGTATGTGTCCTAGGGCCCGGAGTCCAAGAGTGAGGAGCTCTATGTGCCTTGGTTAGGTGCATGCCCTAGCTAGACTACCTTTATGCTAGGGTGTATACAACACTTACAAACTACTGTTGTCATTAGTATTGAACTCAGGAACTGAGGCTAGGAACCCATTTGTAGCCTGACATATTTGTTGATCAAAATACTTTGTGCAGGCTACGTGACATGAGTCGCTAAGCCATTGATTACAAACCACCGGTGGAATACAGCTTAATTTGCTTCCAGTGTTAGTAGGAAGCTAGTTAACCTGAACTGTTTATGTGAAGTTGTCTTTTCTTATTGATGATCACTTAAGCTAGTCCAATACTTAATTTAGAAGTTACATTCTTTCTCAAGTATGAATAGTTTCTGATTATGCATGTTTTGTTACTGAAGGTTTGGAAGAATGTTAGCTCTGTGGGGAATGAACTTGTCACATTAGCAACTTATCTCTCGGAGCTTTCTAATGACCTCTACAGTAAACAGGTAATACGTGTTCTTTTTGGCTGATAGTTCACATAATATGCTCATCATAGTTATCAATAAAGCCTTCTTGATGTAGCTGACAATTCTATCAAGAAGGGATGATGATCCTTTACTTGCTTAAGTTTTTTCTATATGCATGTTTGCGTTTCTTCCTTCTTAAGAGGGAAGGGTGTTGTTGGGTTGTTAATAAACATGTGACAAGCAGTATGCTTTGAGCATACTTATTACAGCTTTAGGGATGGGAATACAAAGTTGGATGGGCTTGTTTGTCCTCCTTGCAATCAGGAGTTTTGCTCTCTTCTGCTATTCCATCTGTTGTATCTCTCTTTCAACAGGTTGAAGGGCCTGTTATGAGTGTAGTGATAGTAAAGAGGCTGTAAAGTGCTGTAAACCTAAAATTTTGTCTGTTCTAGGTGATGAGCCTGTTTCAAGTTGAGTCTGAAGAGAAAACATTCCCATGCACTGCCAATCCCATAATTGACATTCCTGAACAAGAGACGGAAGCGCCTCCAGATAAGGGAGACACTCTTGAGAAGAGATGGCCTCGTTCCAATAGGCGTTCAAAGAGTGAACACCAAGGTATGTCATGCAAAGGGGTAGCTGAAAAGGGTAACAAGCCTGGAAGTGAACCAGAGGCTGTTGTTTCTGAGGATTTGTTAGGTCAAGGTCGAGTGACATTGCAGGCTGTGGAGACCAGCTCTCAGGAATTCAGTTCGCCAGTGAAGAAACCTGCCACAAGTCTGAAAGGAAAGAAAAACAATGAACACAACAAAAGGATACAGTCTGAAGGGCTACAGGATGATCCTTCTGAAGGTGCATGTAAAGTGTGTGGGCTGAAGGCTGGGACAGACCATATTGTTTGCATGCAGTGTAATGCCCAGTTTCACACTTACTGTACAGCTTCTCGCTCAAAAAGTCTTCCTTCAGCTAAGTGGCTTTGTCCTGCTTGTTCTGCATCGTCTGTTAATGAAGATATATGCACGGGAACAAGAAATAGTGATGATGTTGAAGCTTTGTCACTGATGTTCAAACAAGGAAATCAGCAAACAAGTGAAATCACCAAGGAACCACAAGATAGTAGGAAAGGAGTGGTTTGTGCAGTATGTGAAAAAGATGATGATGATCTTCTATTATGTGAGTCTTGTGAGATAGCTTATCATCTGGCTTGCTTAAATCCTCCAATTGACACAGCTCCTGATGGATGTTGGTACTGTCCAACCTGTGCAGAGGTAGAGAAAGCACCTGTAGTTTCAGATGAGATTGAACATGCTGATGAGGGTCAAGGTTGTACTCCATCAAGTGACCAGCCTGATGTTGAGAAGTCCCTGGCTCCTGTGGAAGATGAATCTCCTGAAGAGGATGGTGGAAACAGTTCTGCAGGGGTTCCTCTCTCTCTAGATCATCCTGCTGTTTCTGAATCTCAAGAACCTGTCATTGTAAATGAACTTCCAGAGCATGCTTTCATTTTAAAAGATGAGGATGGCTGCAAAGTTTGTGGAGAGAGAGGCAAGAAAACCATCATCAATTGTTCTGCATGTGATAAGCGATATCATTTATCTTGTCTTAGGCCTTCTTTGAAAAAAGTGCCACGGGGGACTTGGTACTGTCCCTCGTGTCTCTGCAGGGTATGCCGAAAAGATGAAAACGACGACAGTATTTTACTGTGTGATGGTTGCGATGAGGGTTACCATACATACTGTCTGAGACCTCCTCTCAAAGGTGTTCCTGAAGGTACCTGGTTTTGTCCAACTTGTGAAGAGCAAAAAGTGCATGCTGTGGAGGGTTCTGCTGCTCCTGGCAGTGATGAGGTTTCACGATCCCAAAAACTGCCCAGTGAGGTTTCAAAGAGAAAACGAAAGAGCACTGAACCAAGAAGATCTACTTGAGAAAACCCTTGCAGATTTATGTCTCTTATCTGCAAAGGGCATTCAAAACAGCCAATTGCCATTTCATGAACCGGGCTTTTCTGATTCTGGATATTGTAAGACTTGAAAGCTGAGGTTGAGCTTCATCACATCCTTGTCTTTCAACTGTGTCAAACCTGAACTTCTATTGGTGTACATTGTTTCTTCATACTTCTTTCTCTCACGATGGGCTGTATACATTTGTACTTGGCTTGAATTTAGCAAGGTAGCTGAGTAATATACCCTTGACAGTTCTTGCCTTTCATGGAGTCTTGTGCTGAACTTGTTGGATCTCAAATCCAAATGATATGGCAAGAAGATGGGTTCTTGGTGATGTGGCTCTGTTAAAATATAATTTAGTCGGTGATAACATATTTACGCATCAATTAGTCCACCGGGAAGTGTGGATGAAAAATACACACGAATTGAGTTGGGATAACATGGACAGGAATAACGTACATGCATAAATTAGTTTCTTGGGATTGGGGATGAAAATAATCGTGAGTTTTTGACGACTGGTAGTGCATTTTTAGTACTGGGCTTTTCACAAGGAATGATGTTGAAGCAAATCGAGTATAAAGCAGCAGGACTAGGTAGCCTTCTGGAAAGTGTGGATGAAAAATATACACATGAATTGAGTTGGTGATAACCTATATAGGTATAACATGTACACACATAAATTAGTGCATTTTTAGTACTGGGCTTTTCACAAGGAATGATGTTGAAGCAAATCGAGTATAAAGCAGCAGGACTAGGTAGCCTTCTGGAAAGTGTGGATGAAAAATATACACATGAATTGAGTTGGTGATAACCTATATAGGTATAACATGTACACACATAAATTAGCTTTTGGGGGTTGTGGACAAAAACAATCGCGAGTTTTGACCAGTTGTGCATTTTTAGTACTGGCCTTTTCACAAGGGATGATGTTGAAGTAAATTGAGGAGTAAGAAGCAGCAGGGCTAGGCGAATTGTTGTATGTGACTGGGTTTGGGTGTCCTCATAGTTTCACGTGTATTGTTTTAGTGTAGATGTGTTTTAACATTCCTTTTGCTCCTTGGAGTTTTACATAGCCCCAAGCTCGACTGGTTATTACACGTGCAGCTAGGCACGGGTGTCCTTGATTGTACACCACCAAGTTTCATTGTATTTGTTTAGTTTCAACTTTGCTGGTCTTCAAGATTACTGCTGCACCTTGAAGTTCTATATAGCTCGAAGCTTGGCTGGTTATTACATGTACAGCTAGGAATGACTAGTTTGTTTCTTGAATTCTTGTTGTTTTGGCTTAATAATTTGTAACACTTAAAACTCATGAAACAAGATCTTGCTAGTCATTGTTGTGTGTTGAGAGTAGTGAGCCGTCTTCATGGATATGGTTTTGGACTAGAACTTCAATTTCTAAGATTTTGAATCATATCACAAGTGTTATGATTTTTTAAACAATTTTTTTGGTTCATTTTATGGTTCAGAAACATTATTTGAATTGTTATAGTTCTCATGGAGAATACCTTATTCATTATGCATCAAAAACTTGTCTGTATGCCAAACAAACTTTGCAAGTGGATGTGCTTGCAAACTTGCTTTCAGATATATCTGGAGCATGAGGGAGTGGACACAGGTAGGCTATAGTGAAAAGACGAGCACATGGAGGATGCCTACTTGGAAGGTTGGGCTTCCCAAATCATGATGTCTCTTTGAAACCAGTAGCTCTTTAGAACTCGAAGTTAATAATGACAGTGATGAGGAGACCCCAAAGCTTGGAGGAGTTCCGAAGTTTGAGAGGGATCCATAGTGCCTTTAAGAAGGTCAAGAGAGGGGAAGAAAGAAAAAGAAAACTAAGGTAAAAGATGAAAATGACAAAAAATAGCCACAGGATCCATCTAAAAGCTTTATTGAGCACAAGAAAGGAGATTTAATGGCATTTATGTTAGCAGCCAATAGTCAATCCTTAATGAGCGAATTTATGAAGGGCTAACAAAGGTCCAAGGAAGTGAACTCAGTAGGAGGCTGAAGAGGCAAAATTTGTGTTTACATAGCTCATGACTTAGCACCTAAAGAAGAGGCAAAGCTAATCACCCTACTAGAGGAATTCACAGACGTGCTTGGTTGGGATTACTCTAACCTTAAAGGAGGGAGCACATGCTAGAAGATTGGTAGGCAAAGAAGCATGTAGCTTCTTGAATAGCATTTTGAGATACAACAAAGTGTAGGTCCACCTAGACAAAAAGCATGAGATAGCCTTTGTCACCAAATGGGGGGTTTTTGTACATACTCAGGCTGTTTAGGTTAAATGATGCAATGATCACTTTCTAACTTTTCATTGCATATCTTTAAGGAATGTTTGTTGAAGTCTTTATAGACAATCTTTGTGTGAATTTGGGATGGGATGAACATCTTGACAAGCTATATGTTCATGAGATCTAGAGGCTATCAACTCTCATTGAACTCCTTGAAGTGCCAATTCTAGTTTAAATACAAATGTATCCCAAGGCATAGAATTTCGAGGGATGGAATTGCCACAAACATGATCAAGATTAGGTCCATAATTGATATTTCACTTATGAGGATTGCAAAGGGAGTTTAGTGTTTTGTAGGTCACTATAGTGATTTGTGTTGAATTATGTGATCATCACCAAACTTTTTTACAAGTTGATAATATTGTATGGAATAAGGAGTGCAAAAGGGATTATGAAGCTTTGCTATATGGACAATGTTGTTTTAACCTGGTGAGCAGGAGCTCAACTTTCTATAGAGCTTTGTAAGTAGGAAGCTCATCGAAAGCAAGATGAACTATTCAACAACAAAAAGAGAAGGACTAGGCATGTTGTATGAGGTCAAAAAGCTCTATCATTACAAGCTTCTAGCAATACCATTCACATTTATTATTGACCATCAACAAGTAGTCTTCTATCTTGTGAATAAGCCTTGTGCTACAAGATGAATAGCTCAAGGACTTTTTGTTGTTACTAGAGATCAAATTCTTAGTGATCATAAGAAAGGGAAAACGAAATACATGGTTGATCATACATTACACTTCAGTAGTGGAGGACCAACCATGAAAGTTGACGATGATCTTTTAGATGTTTAACCATTCAACATTAGTCAAGAGTAAAATTGTTAAAATTATACTTGCACAACGTTGGACTAATGATAACATAAAAATCTAATTAAAATGCTTCCTAAAAATACAATTAGAAAAGGCTTGATTGAGGTGTTTATTGGTTATGATGCAACCTTACTAGACAACTATGTGAACTTCCATAGAACAACTTTCTGAAAAGACATGTATGTGAGCACAAACTGCATGATGTAACTCAAGAAGCTCATGGAGGAATTGCAAGAGGCCACTTCAATTTTAAGATGATGACAATAAATATTTTTCAATGTGAGTTGTTGTGGTCTACCTTATTCAAAGGTGTCATAGGATTTGTCAAGCATTGTGACAAATATCAAAGGACCAAGTTGCTAGTGACTAAGGATAAAATGCAATTGACTCTCATAGTTAGACAATCATCCATGAAATGTCAATTCTATAAGTCATATTGCATAGTACATGTAGGTAAAGTACATCAGAGTCACAACTGACTATTTAATCAAGGTGAGGGAGGCTAGAGCCATACGAAAATGCAAGAATGCTAGCTAAACTCCTTTGGGAGTAGGGTACCTCATGATTTGATTGTCAATTCAATTAGTCAATAATCAAGGCATCCATGTCTTGAACAAAGTGATAGAGCACCTTTTGTCTACTTTCACGATCATACAAAAAGTCCTTGCTTGACTATCCTCTAGCTAACAACCATGTTGAGTCAACAAACAAAATTCCTATCATGGTGCTAATTAAAAAAATCTCCCCTTAAATAAGGGACTAGGAGAAAAAGCTAATAGGGGCATACAAAATGGCATAACAAATAGAAATGGGTCAGACTCCATTCAAGTTAATGTATTGCCCCCCACTTGTAAAGAACAACTATTAGGGGGCACCCAACATTTGGGTTTCCCCTTATCCAAGATCTTTCACATGGCATGGGGGGTTTTTGCTTCACCCTCTTGCATGTTTGCATACACATAGATGGTCGGGGGGTTCTTGTGAGCCCCCCTACCTCTAAATAAACACTTTTGGGGGGAGAGGGGACATGCTTCTTTGAAGGGAGTGACCATTGGCATTTAATAGGCAAAACTGCACTCTTACCCTTATTTCCCACATTGCAATCTATATTGGCTCTAAAACCAATCAAAACCTCTTTTATTTCACCCTCCCAATTAAGAAGCACATAAAACGTATCAGGTATGATATCAATTTCAATTATCCTTGACACTTGGAGTCTTTTTAAGAATGGACAAGACTAACTGCATTTGGCATTTCCTAAGAATGGGTAGGACTAGCTGCATTAAGTATTAGGTCATACATTAGTAGAGGCACAAGTTCCAGGATTTCTAGTTGTGTTTAGACTTTGTAAAGTAGGACGTTCTTATATGGCCCTTCATCAATGTGCACAATCATGGAACTCTCGCTCTCTTAGTGATAAGCCTAGCCTCCATATAAGCATGGGATACGATCACATTGTTTTCCTCTTTTAGATATCCAATATATATAGCTTTGATCTTGATCTCCTCCTTGTCTTCTTGCAAGGCTTCCTCGAGGTTGTGGATCTCAACTGGGTTAATGTGAATGATGTTATAATAGCCCATGTCTTTCCTATTAGGTCTTTGATTTCAACATTGCTATATAAGTTGATTGTCTCATGCAATAAGGACCAAGTCCTCCAAACTTCATTTTCTTCTTGGGACCATTTGCTATGAATATCAGATCCAAATCACATGCATAAAACCTTCTTCATTGAGCACATAAACCAAGAAGTGAGGCTATGGCTCACTATACACTTGAATATATTCAACATGTATGCATTATAATGCAACATATATGAGTTTGGATTGCAAATAATAGGTATGTAGCTCCAAAACAGTTTAGTATATCCATGAGAATAGCTTGGAACCCATGCAACCCATATAGATTACGACTATAAACAAAGATAAATCAAAATAGTCCTCAAAAAATCCTATTTTGGGATAGCAAAGAGCAATCTTTTAGCATAGACTAGAGATAGACCACATAGAGAATTCTATCAGCAATAGAGGCATGCACTAAATCTCAATTCAGATCAATTTACAATAGTAAGAAGCCTCATGCATGAACTCCATCACACATAAGGTTTCTTTCTCCTTATTTTCTCCTTATAATCTCCTTGCATGTAGATTGAGTGCCTTAAATTGCTCACCCTAGCATGTCCTATTCTTCATATGGACATCAATCATTGTATAAATCATGCCTTAAGTTCCTAAAACAATAAAAAATTATACCTAGGAATAGGCACATGAATTGCCTCTATGATTGAGGTGTGAAATAGACACAAAACTTCATGATAGATGGATGCAAAGTGTATGCAACATGTAGATAATCAATTCTAGTACTATAGGCATATAGTTTAGATACTGCCACCATTAGATTTTTTTAGAGCTTTCAATCATTGGACATGTATCCACATGACATCCACCCCCTCTAAATTTGCACATCCTTTGGCATGTGCCACATTTCTTATTTTAGCAAGTTCAAGGTCATCTCTTTCATCTTCATCGCATCCTCCTCCTCCTCTTCTTCTATGCTGTCATGTAGTCTCAATGTCAAGTTCATTTGTCCATATTTCACTTCTTATCAAGGTGCTGAAGTGTTACCCAATTTGTAACTATTCACTTCATATAACTCCTCTGAGAAAGCTTCTACTAAAGGGATGGAACATTCATGGTTAAGTGCCATCCTTGTAACTTTAGCTTCTTCATCGTATGTAATCATATCTTCTTCATCTTCATACCTTGCTTTGGAAAGCGTGTCAACCAACCACTAGATTCTCTTTTCTTGCTATATGTGGAGATTTAGGATTCATGGAATTAATGTAGGTAATCCACCACATCATAACAATGTTAGGAGTGGAATAAATAATGATTATCGTAAGAAGAGGAAAAAAATATATTTCCACAATATTTGGTACTCTAATAAAATATTATTTATCACATTTCGAGGTTGTAACTACTCCCCATAATTCTTTTTTGATATGTGGATACCTTCTTTGCCATTCATTCAACACATTAGCCCCAAAGCTTATAGCATTCTTGCTATATGTGGATATTTGGGATGCATGGACTTAATGTAGGTAATCCATTGTAGCATAGCAATGTAAAGGATTATCCCAAGAAGAGGAAAAGAATATGTTTCCACAATAACTTGTGCTCCAATAAAATATTACTTATCACATTTCAAGACTATAACTACTCCCGATAATTCTCTTTTGATATGTGGATACCTTGTTTGCCATTCATTCAACACTTTAGCCCCAAACCTTGTAGTAGGTTTGGTCACGATGTCATGCATTGCCGACTACCGAGGAGACTCCCATATTCACAACCATACAGATAGTCTTACTACCTAGCAAATAGGCCGCAAAGCTTCTGTGAAGGGGAGCCCCATTGGCTCTCCCGGCACCTCATGACACCAAACCGGCCATTCCTATGAAGCAGATAAACACTACAGGCATACCTAGACCACCTGGACCCTACATGATGATGCTCCCGTCCACTATGTGAAGGAGTTGAATGACAAAGAGCCTTATGTGCACCCTTACATGTCATATGACGAAGAGGAAAATGCAATCCTTATGGATTACCGACCTGTATCAGTGATGGCGCTAGGTAGAGGTAGAGGCGGAGGCTTTGGGGGGCATACCAAAGAACCAGTCTCGTGTTGGACTTGTCGATACTTAAGACATATCTCCTCACGCAGCCCGGAATGGGAGCAGGCTAATCGAGAAAAGACCGATTTGTAATGTACCCGCACTTGATTATGTGACGGATAACATTTTAGTACTTGCCCAGAGTTTACCTTCAGTCGTCGCCATCCGTACTCTAACTAGAATGATCGGATTTCGGCCAAATAATCCTAGGTCTACCTTGCAAGGGAAGCGTCTTGCTGTTACCCATGGGGGACCAACCTGAAGGTTCCTAATTGACCTAAAAGTCACCTATAAACAACTAGCTCACATCCAGAAGTGTCCTTCAAGAGGCTTCTTGTCCGAAAGAGCAATTACCATTATCCTTGGTCATGGAGTACATCGCTTTTTTCTAGTAGCAAACTAAGGATTTATGAAATCCCTCACAGTGCTCTGGCACATCTGCCATACCTTTCCCCTAAGATAATTTACAGTTTGGGTTCTGAGACCAAACACAGGTAAGCCAACGAATCGACCTTTCCTAGAGTTTCTTCCTAGTGTTTGCTTTTGGGGAAACCTCTCGACTAATCGAGACCACCGTGCCATAGGACTCGATTTGTCGAGAATCCATCCGCTCGCTTGCCTTTATGGACGTTCTTAGTTATCTAATTACCTACCACATTATGTGAAACATATAAAAATAGTTTCATTAAATTAAAAAAATCCTTTTATGCATAGTTGTTCATTTGCGTAATTTACTCATGGACAAATAATTAGAGTAAAACAAATTCATTGATTATGTTCCATAATGTGTGTTCTCTCATCTATACATGAGAAAAATTACAATTTCACGTGCTTCCTCAACCGGCGCATCTGCATGTCACCAAGATTAAATCCACCTATAGCTAGTGTTTTTAGGTGTCCCAAGTAGAACTTGGCCATACACGGGACCAAGTAGTTCCTAGGTGCGTAAAGGATTTACTAGCCAGAGCCCCCCTTGGCACCTTAACCACCTCCTACTTGATACGATCCCTGTTGGGAGACCTCTTGCCATCGGAGTTGGGGGCTATGCTTCCACAGTAGTAATAACATCCCCTCTTGGTATGGGGATTCAACATTTATTTTTGGGGAAGATATAGGGCTCCTCAATTTTTATTTGCTCCAATACTTAATTCAATGAGGATCTAATCTAGAAAATCACAAACAAGATTGATGTGTTCAAGCAATTATGACTTCAAAAACTCATGCAATTTTCAAGTGATGATGAATCTCCTATCAATTGACCTTTGAAATTCATGCAGTGAGCTCTTGCCATAGAGTACCTAGATTTTGGGGTCTCTAACCTCTTAGTTTAAGGTTTATAATGACATTATTGTAACCAAGTTTCTTGGCCTTAAGTCCGTTTCTTGAACTTAGAGATATTTTCAATCTTAAAATCTTGTATCAAAACTTCTAGATTAAACTATATCATTGACTAATTTCTTCGGGGTTCGTTCTTAATGAATCCATGTTGAAAAATTCCTCATGATTTCTCATGAGTTGTAGAATTTGGTAGTTTCCCTAAGAGTTTCTAGCCTATAAGATATTCTAATAATTTACCAGGTGAATACTCTAAGATCATAGTATTTCTTAAGCGACACATCTTATTTCTATTGAATTCAAATGGAAATTCTTAGAAAAAACCTATGGTATCAAAATTGGTAAAGGGTTGTTATCCGCACTCGTGACTCCATTAGTGACTCACGTGCTCGCAAGTCCAAATGTTGCTTCCACGTTAGTAGGGTCATTCGCAATTTTCACTTTTGAAATCTTTTTCTTTAGGGCCATGACAGAAATATGCTTTGTAGAAGAAGAAGAAGAACACGATAGTAATACCAGTTGGCTAGGGTGTAAGACTCTCGATGATAATGATGGTTATTGCGGGATTCAATGATATAGGCCTCACGGATGGTCGTTTTTGCCTCATGGAGAGTAATACTTCTCTCTCTCTACTAGAGGGAATAAGGACAAGAGTAGAGGTATGGCTTCAAACTAGATTGATAGAATAGGATAAAGTTCTTCAGTGTCTTCTCTCCTCGGATTAGAGTAGAAGAGGATGAGAGACCTTCAACGCATCCCCTTCCTTGGGTTGAATGGAATGATGTCTCTTCGTCTCGTGGAATAGAGTCTCCTCCTTCTGGATCAGCATCTCATCCTTGTCAAGATTGCTCTTGTCCCCTTTTTTCTAGTCATCCCCAAGCGCTCAATTTATAGTTTTGCATGGGGATAAAAGAGAGAACGCTTGCTTTTTAGTGTTTCTTGATGATATCATTGATGACAAAGAGAGAACATCTTCTTTTAGTGCTTTTGATGACATTGTTGATGACCTCAAAGAGAGAGCTTCATTTTTGTAGCGCGAAGGTAAAAATTTATGAATCCATGGGCAAGCACGATGTGGCACGTCGTCGTGGGGTGGCCGTCACTCCAAGGCTTATGACTAAGGTGGCGACCAAGGCATAGACCTTGGCATCTTGGCATTGATATACTTGGTAACACGCTACAAAGGCTTCGTTGGTGCCGTCGGTTGCGCACAAGAAGCTTCCACTAGCTTGTAGGAAAATCTTTCCGGGAGGTCACCCATCTTGGCAGTGTCGTCACCCAAGTGCACTTAACTGCCAAGTGACTATCCACTACGCTAGTTCTTTTTGTTGTTTTATACTACAAACATAGTTTTAATAAGCTAGTCTTAGGAGGGTCTCCCAAGTCTTTCTTCCATGATTTGGCATATAATACCTTATTAATAATAATACTGATCTTCATAATGAGAGTCAGTTTCATAATTAGAGGCATTTAAAAAAAATATGCAACATAAATTAAAATTTATTTAAAAAATATATATGCATTAAAATAAACAAAGTAATGGGGACATTACATTCTTCCCTCCTTTGAGAAATCGAGATAATCTTACCTCGAGAAAAACTAGGGGTATTCTTTCATAAGGGTTATCTCATGGACCCAAGTGGCATTCTCTTCAAGATAATCCTTCCACTGGATGAGATATTTTGTAAGGGTCCTATTCTTAAGGATTCTTTCTTTTATATCCAAGATTCTATCAAGTTGAAGTTCAAGTAAACCTTGGCTTGGCATTACAACTTGTTGATCATTAAGAATATGATCAGGATTAGGTACATAGGGCTTCAAGAGACTTACATGGAATACATCATGAACTTTTAGGGTTTCAGAAAGTTGCAGCTTATAAGCATTAGGTCAAAGAGCCTTTATGACTTTGTAAGGTCCAGAGTATCAGGCTTAGCTTCTTAAAATTTCCCAAGGATAAAGAACTCCTTGTTGGGCATACACGGATAAAAACCTTGTCTCCTTCTTGGAAGATTCACTCTTTTCTGCCCAAGTTAGCATAGGCTTTCTGTCGATCCTTGGTAGCTTGTATATATTGCTTGATGGTTTTGACTTGTTCGTCCATCTCTCCAAGCATCTTCTTAGAAGCTTCAACCTTCAAGATAGGGCATCAGAGAAGTTTAGGGGAGTTAGGCATTCTTGCCCATATAGACCTTGAAATGGGGTCATTTGAATGCTCTGATGATAGGATGCATTGTAAGCAAATTCCACCAAAGGTTGACTGTCTCGGTTCTTTGCAACAATATGCCCTAAGTATGTCTTCAATGACCTAATTTACATGCTTTGTCTACCTATCACTTTGAGGGTGATAAGGTGTGCTAAAACAAAGTTGTGTATCGAGAGCTTTAAATAGTCCCTTCCAAAAATGCGAAGTGAATAGAGAATCACGATCGTCGTTGATAATTATTTTTGGTAGTCCAGAAAGTCTAAATATTTCCTTGATAAATAACCTGGCAATATTTGAGGCTTTGAAGCTGGTTTTGATCGGAAGAAGGTGGGAAACCTCTCCGCTAACCAGGACCACCTTGCCATAGGACTCGATTCATTGGGAATCCATCCATCTGCTTCCCTCTATGGAAGTTATTAGCTATCTAATTACCTACCACATTACGTGAAACATATAAAAATAATTTCATTAATTAAAAAGAATCATTTTATGTACAGTTGTTCATTTGCATAATTTACTCGTGGACATATAATTAGAGTAAAACAAAATCATTGATTATGTTCCATAATGTGTGTTCTCTCGTCCATACAGGAGAAAAATTACAATTTGACGTGTTGCCTCAATCAGCGCATTTGCACGTCACCAAGATCAAATCCACCTATAGCTAGAGTTTTGAGGTGTCCTAAGTAGAACTTGGGCCATACACGGACCAAGTAGTTCCTAGGTGCATAAAGGAGTTACTAGCCAGAGCCCCCCTTGGCACCTTAACCACCTCCTACTTGATACGATCCCTGTTGGGAGACCTCTTGCCATCGGAGTCAGGGTCCATGCGGTAAAAACATCCCCTCTTGGTATGGGGATTCAGCATCTATCTATAAGGGAGGTATAGGGCACCTCAATTTTTATTTGTTCCAATACTTAAGTCAATCAGGATCTAATCTAGAAAATCACAAACAAGATTGATGTCTTCACACAATTATGACTTCGAACAATCATGCAAGTTTCAAGTGATGATTAATCTCATAGCAACCGACCTTTGAAATTCACGCAATAAGCTCTTCCCCTAAGGTATCTAGAATTCAGGGTCTCTAACCTCTCACTTCAAGGTTTTATAATGACATTCTTGTAACAAAGTTTCTTGGTGTTAAGTTCATTTCTTCAACTTAGAGATATTTTCGATCTTAAAATCTTGTATCAAAGCTTCTAGATTAAACTATATCCTTAACTAATTTCTTTGGATTTCGTTCTTAAAGAAATTGTGTTGAAAAATTCCTCATGATTTCTCTTGAGTTTTAGAATTTGGTAGTTTCCCTAAGAGTTTCTAGCCCATAAGATGTTCTAATAATTTACCAAGTGAATACTCTAAGATCATAGTATTTCTTAAGGGACATATCTTACTTCTATTGAATTCATATGGAAATTCTTAGAAAAACCTATGGTATCAAAATTGGTAAAGGGTTGTTATCCGCACCCGTGACTCCATTAGTGACTCGCATGCTCGCAACTCCAAATATTGCTTCCACGTTAGTAGGGTTGTTCACGATTTTCACTTTTGAAATCTTTTTTTAAAGGGCCATGATGTGACAGAAATATGCTTCGTAGAAGAAGAAGAACACGATAGTAATACCGGTTGGCAAGGGTGCAAGACTCTCAATGATGATGATGGTTATTGCGGGATTCAATGATATAGGCATTGCGGATGGTTGTTCTTGCCTCATGGAGAGCAATACTTCTCTCTCTCTACTAGAGGGAATAGGGACAAGAGTAGAGGTATGACTTCTTAGCAGATTGAAAGAATATGAAAGTTCTTGAGTGTCTTCTCTCCTCGGATTAGAGTAGAAGAGGATGAGAGACCTTCAGCATATCCCGTTCCCTGGGTTGAATGGAATGATGTCTCTTCGTCTCGCGGGATAGAGTCTCCTTCTTCTGGATCAACATATCATCCTTGTCAAGATTGCTCTTGTCCCCTTTTTTCTAGTCATCCCTAAGCCCTCAATTTATGATAAAGAGAGGACGCTTGCTTTTTAGCATTTTTTGATGACATCATTGATGACAAAGAGAGAACGCCTTCTTTTAGCGCTTCTAATGAGATTGTTGATGACCTCAGAGAGGGAGCTTCATTTTTGAAGTGCAAAGGTTGAAATTTACAAATGCATGGGTGAGTACCACGTGGCACGTCGTCGGGAAGTCATCACTTCAAGGCTTATGACTAAGATGGCAACCAAGGCAAAGTCCTTGGTATCTTGGCATTGGTATACTTGGCAACGTGCTACGAAGGCTTTGTTGACGTTGGTTGTGCGTGAGAAGCTTCCACTAGCTTGTAGCAAAATCTTCCCGAGAGGTCACCCATCTCCGCAGTGTCCTCACCCAAGTGCACTTAATTGCCTAGTGACTATCCACTACACTAGTTCTTTTTATTGTTCTATACTACAAACATAGTTACCAAGTAGTTCCTAGGTGCATAAAGAATTTACTAGCTTGAGCCCCGTGACACCTTAACCACCTCCTACTTGATACGATCCTTGCGGTGAGACCTCTCGCCATTGGAGTTGGTCCATGCTTTTGCGACGGTGAAAATGTCCCCTCTTGGTATGGGGATTCAACACCTACCCTTGGGGGAGGTATAGGGCTCCTCAATTATTATTTTTTCCAATACTTAATTCAATCAGGATCTAACCTAGAAAATCATAAAAAAGATTGATATCTTCAAGCAATTATGACTTCAAACACTCATGCAACTTTCAAGTGATGATTAATCTTGTAGCAATCAACCTTTGAAATTCACGCAGTGAGCTCTTCCCCTAGGGTATCTAGATTTTGGGGTCTCTAACCTCTTAGTTTAAGGTTTATAATGACATTCTTGTAACCAAGTTTCTTGGCCTTAAGTCCGTTTCTTCAACTTAGAGATATTTCCAATCTTAAAATCTTCTATCAAAGCTTCTAGATTAAACTATATCCTTGACTAATTTATTCGGGGTTCATTTTTAATAAATTTGTGTTGAAAAATTCCTCATGATTTTTCTTGAGTTCGAGAATTTGGTAGTTTTTCTAAGAGTTTCTAGCCCATAAGATGTTCTAATAATTTACTAAGTGAATACTCTAAGATTCTAGTATTTCTTAAGAGATTTATCTTATTTGCATGATTGAATTCGGATAGAAAATTTTAGAAAAAACTTGTGGTATCGAAGTTGGTAAAGGGTTGTTATCCGTGCCCGTGACACCGTTAGTGACTCTCGTGCTCGCAACTCCAACTGTTGCTTCCATGTTAGTAGAGTCATTGCGATTTTTGATTTTGAATTCTTTTTCTTTGGGGCCATGATAGAAATATGATTCGTATAAGAAGAAGAATACGACAGTAATACCGGTTGGTAAGGGTGTAAGACTCTCGATGATGATGATGGTTATTGTGGGATTCAATGATGTAGGCCTCGCAGATAGTTGTTCTTCCTCATTGAGAGTAATACTTCTCTCTCTCTAGTAGACAGAATAGGGTTGAGAGTAGAGGTATGGCTTCGAACCGGATTGAAAGAATAGGATAAAGTTCTTCAGTGTCTTCTCTTCTTGAATTAAAGTAGAAGAGGATGAGAGACCTTTAGCGTATCCCCTTCCTTGGGTTGAATGGAATGATGTCTCTTTGTCTCGTGGAATAGAGTCTCCTCCTTCTCAATCAACGTCTCCTCCTTGTCAAGATTGCTCTTGTCCCCTTTTATCTAGTCATCCCCAAGTGCTCAATTTATAGATTTGCACGGGGATAAAAGAGAGGACGTTTGCTTTTTAGCATTTTTCGATGACATCATCGACGATAAAGAGAGAATGCTTTCTTTTTAGTGATTTTGATGACATTATTGATGACCTCAAAGAGGGACCTCCATTTTTGTAGCGTAAGGATAAAAATTTACGAATCTTTGGGCGAGCACTACGTGGCGCGTCGTCTGGCGGCCATCATTCCAAGGCGTACGAGTAAGGCGGCGACTAAGGCATATACCTTGGAATCTTGGCCTTGGCATACTTGGCAATGAGCTACAAAGGCTTCATTGGTGCCATTGGCTGCGTGCAAGAAGCTCCCACTAGCTTGTAGCAAAATCTTCGCGAGAGGTCACCCATCCAGGCATTGTCGTCACCCAAGTGTACTTAACTACCAAGTGACTATCCACTAGGCTAGTTCTTTTTGTTGTTCTATACTACAAACATAGTTTTAATGAGCTAGTCTTGGGAGGGTCTCCCAAGTCTTTCTTCCATGAATTGGCATATAATACCTCAATAATAATAATAATTATCTTCATAAAAAGAGAGTTTCATAATTAGAGCTAGTTGTTTTTTTAAAAATGTGCAACATAAATCAATTTTCTTCGAACTGTATAGGCACATTGAAATAAACTAAGTAATGGAGACATTACAATCTTCCCTCCTTAGAGAGCGAGATGTCCTCATCTTGAGTGAAACTGGGGGTATTCTTTCATAAGGGTTACCTCATCGACCCAAGTGGCATCCTGTTCAAGATAATCCTTATAGTGGATGAGATATTATCTAAGGATCCTATTCCTAAGGATTCTTTCTTTTATATCCAAGATTTTATCAGGTTGAAGTTCAAGTAAACCTTGACTCGGCATTACAACTTGTTGATAATCAAGAATATGATTAGGATTAGGTACATAGGGCTTCAAGAGACTTACATGGAATACATCATGAACTTTTAGTTTCAGGAAGTTTCAGCTTATAAGCATTAGGTCAAAGAATCTTTATGACTTTGTAAGGTCCACAATATTTTGGGCATTGCTCCTTCAATGTTTCCAAGGATAAAGAACTCCTTTCTAGGCATACACGGATAAAAATCGTGTCCCCTTCTTGGAAGATTCACTCTTTTGTCCCTAGGTTAGCATAGACTTTTTGTCGATCCTTGGCAGCTTGTATATTTTGCTTGATGGTTTTGACTTGTTCGTCGATGTCTTCAAGCATCTTGTTAGAAGCTTCAACCTTCAAGGTAGGGTGTCCGAGAAGTTTACGGGAGTTAGGCATTCTTATCCATATCGAGCTTGAAATGGGGTCATCTGAATGCTTTGATGATAGAGAATCACGATTGCTGATAATTCTTTTTGGCAGTCCATGAAATCTAAAGATTTCTTTGACAAATAACCTGGCAATATTTGAGGCTTTGTTTGATCGAAATAAGGTGAAAAACCTCTTGGCTGACTAAGATCACCCTGTCGTCATAAGACTAGATTCATTGGGAATCCATCCATTCGCTTCTCTCTATGGAAGTTCTTAGTTATCTAATTACCTACCACATTACATGAAACATATAAAAACACCTTCATTAATTAAAAAGAATCCTTTTATGCAGAGCTGTTCATTTGTGTAATTTACTCACGGACATACAATCAGAGTAAAACAAATTCATTGATTATGTTCCATAATGTGTGTTCTTTTGCCCATACAGGAGAAAAATTACAATTTCACATGCTACCTCAACAGGCGTATCTACATGTCACCAAGATCAAATCCACCTATAGCTAGTATTTTTAGGTGTCCCAAGTAGAAATTGGGCCGTATAATAGGGGACCAAGTAGTTCATAGGTGCATAAAGGATTTACTAGCTAGAGCCCCCCTGGCAGCTTAACCACTTCCTTCTTGATATGATCCCTGCTAGGAGACATCTCGCCATTGGAGTGTGTCCATGCTTCAGCGGCGTTAAAATGTCCCCTCATGATGGTATGGGGATTCAACACCTATCCTTGGGGGAGGTATAGGGCTCCTCAAATTTTATTTATTCCAATGCTTAATTCAATCAAGATTTAATCTAGAAAGTTGCAAACAAGATTGATGTCTTTAAGCAATTATGACTTCAAACACTCATGCAAATTTCAAGTGATGATTAATCTCGTAGCAATCAATCTTTGAAATTCATGTAGTGAGCTCTTCCCTTAGGGTATCTAGATTTTGGGGTCTCTAACATCTCAGTTTAAGATTTATAATGACATTCTTGTAACCAAGTTTCTTGGCATTAAGTTCGTTTCTTCAATTTAGAGCTATTTCCAATCTTAAAATCTTCTATCAAAGTTTTTAGATTAAACTATATCCTTGACTAATTTATTCAGAGTTCATTCTTAATAAATCCGTGTTGAAAAATTCCTCACGATTTCTCTTGAGTTCTAGAATTTCATAGTTTTCCTAAGAGTTTCTAGCTTATAAGATGTTCTAATAATTTACCAAGTGAATACTCTAAGATCGTAGTATTTTTTAATAGATTTATCTTATTTGTATTATTGAATTCGGATAGAAATTTTTAGAAAAAACTTGTGATATCGAAGTTGGTAAAGGGTTGTCATCCGCACCTGTAACACCGTTAGTGACTCTCATGTCACAACTCCAACTGTTGCTTCCAGGTTAGTAGGATCATTTGTGATTTCTGATTTTGAATTCTTTTTCTTTGGGGCCATGATGGAAATATGATTCGTAGAAGAAGAAAAACATGGCAGTAATACTTGTTGGTAAGGGTGTAAGACTCTTGATGATGATGATGGTTATTGTGGGATTCAATGATGTAGGCCTCGCAGATAGTTGTTTTTGCCTTGTCGAGAGTAATACTTCTCTCTCTCTAGTAGACGGAATAGGGATGAGAGTAGAGGTATGGCTTTGAACCAGATTTATAGAATAGGATAAAGTTCTTCAGTGTCTTCTCTTCTTGAATTAGAGTAGAAGAGGATGAGAAACCTTTAGCGTATCCCCTTCCTTGGGTTGAATGTAATGATGTCTCTTTGTGTCGTGGAATAGAGTCTCCTCCTTCTCGATCAACATCTCCTCCTCATCAAGATTGCTCTTGTCCCCTTTTCTCAAGTCATCGCCAAGCGCTCAATTTATAGTTTTGCACGGGGATAAAAGGGAGGACACTTGCTTTTTAGCATTTTTCGATGAAATCATCGATGACAAAGAGAGAACACTTTCTTTTTAGCGCTTTTGATGACATTATTGATGACCTCAAAGAGGGAGCTCTATTTTTGTAGCGTAAAGATAAAAATTTACGAATCTTTGGGCGAGCATTGCGTGGCGCGTCGTAGGGCGGCCGTCATTTCAAGGCTTATGAGTAAGGTGACGACCAAGGCATAGACCTTGGAGTCTTGGCCTTGGCATACTTGGCAACGGGCTAGGAAGGCTTCATTGGTGCTGTTGGCTGCGTGCAAGAAGCTCCCACTAGCTTGTAGCAAAATCTTCCTGAGAGGTTACCCATCGGAGCAATGTCGTCACCCAAGTGCACTTAAGTGCCAAGTGACTATCCACTAGGCTAGTTCTTTTTGTTGTTCTATACTACAAACATAGTGTTAATAAGCTAGTCTTGGGAGGGTCTCCCAAGTCTTTCTTCCATGACTTGGCATATAATATCTCATTAATAATAATAATTATCTTCATAATGAGAGTCAGTTTCATAATTAGAGCTAGTTATTTTTTAAAGAATTGTGCAATATAAATCAATCTTCTTGGAACTATATAGGCACATTAAAATAGACTAAGTAATGGAGACGTTACATTCTTCCCTCCTTAGAGAAATCGAGATGTCCTCATCTCGAGTGAAACTGGGGGTATTCTTTCATAAGGGTTACCTCATTGACCCAAGTGGCATCCTCCTAAAGATAATCCTTCCATTGGATGAGATATTCTCTAGGGGTCCTATTCTTAAGGATTCTTTCTTTTATATGCTAGATTCTATCAGGTTGAAGTTCAAGTAAACCTTGGCTCGACATTACAACTTGTGGATCATCAAGAATATGATTAGGATTAGGTACATAGGGCTTCAAGAGACTTACATGGAATACATCATGAACTTTTAGTTTCACGAAGTTTCATCTTATAAGCGTTAGGTCAAAGAGTCTTTATGACTTTGTTAGGTCCACAGTATCTTGGGCTTAGCTCCTTCAATTTTCCCAAGGATAAAGAACTGCTTTCTAGGCGTACACGGATAAAAATTGTGTCCCCTTCTTGGAAGATTCACTCTTTTGTCCCTAGGTCAGCATAGGCTTTCTGTTGATCCTTGGTAGCTTGTATATCTTGCTTGATGGTTTTGACTTGTTCGTCGATGTCTTCAAGCATCTTATTAGGAGCTTCAACCTTCTAGGTAGGGTTTCGGAGAATTTTATGGGAGTTAGGCATTCTTACCCATATAGAGTTTGAAATGGGGTCATCTGAATGCTCTGATGATAGAGAATCATGATCGCTGATAATTCTTTTTGGCAGTCCATGAAGTCTAAAGATTTATTTGATAAATAACCTGGCAATATTTGAGGCTTTGTAGCTGGTTTTGACCGGAATAAGGTGGGAAACCTCTTGGCTCACCAAGATCACCCTGTCGTCATAGCACTGGATTCGTCAGGAATCCATCCATCCACTTCCCTCTATGGAAGTTCTTAGTTATCTATTTACCTACCACATTACGTGAAACATATAAAAATACCTTCATTAATTAAAAAGAATCCTTTTATGCAGAGCTGTTCATTTGCATAATTTACTCTTGGACATACAATTAGAGTAAAACAAATTCATGGATTATGTTCCATAATGTGTGTTCTTTGCCCATACAAGAGAAAATTATAATTTTACATGTTGCCTCAATCGGCGTATCTACACGTCACCAATATCAAATCCACCTATAGCTAGTATTTTTAGGTGTCCTAAGTATAACTTGGGCCATATAGGGGACCAAGGAGTTCCTAGGTGCATAAAGGATTTACAAACCAGAGCCCCCCTGGCACCTTAACCACCTCCTACTTGATACGATCCCTACTGGGAGACCTCTCGCCATCGGAGTCGGTCCATGCTTCCGTGGTGGTAAAAATGTCCCCTCTTGGTATGGGGATTTAACATCTATCCTTGGGGGAGCTATAGGGCTCCTCAATTTTTATCTGTTCAAATACTTAATTCAATTAGGATCTAATCTAGAAAATCACAATCAAGATTGATGTCTTCAAGTAATTATGACTTCAAATACTCATGCAACTTTCAAGTGATGATTAATCTCGTGGCAATCGATCTTTGAAATTCATGCAGTGAGTTCTTTCCCTAGGGTATGTTGATTTTGGGGTCTCTAACCTCTTAGTTCAAGGTTTAGAATCACATTCTTATAACCAAGTTTCTTGGCCTTAAGTTCGTTTCTTCAACTTAGAGATATTTTCGATCTTAAAATCTTCTATCAAAGATTCTAGAGTAAACTATATCCTTGACTAATTTCTTCAAGGTTCATTTTTAATAAATCCATGCTGAAAAATTCCTCATGATTTCTCTTGAGTTCTAGAACGTCGTAGTTTCCCTAAGAGTTTCTAACCTATAAGATGTTCTAATAATTTACCAAGTGAATACTATAAGTTCGCAGTATTTCTTAAGAGACTTATCTTATTTCTATTGAATTCGGATAGAAATGTTTAGAAAAGACCTGTGGTATCGAAGTTGGTAAAGGGTTGTTATCCGCACCTGTGACTCTGTTAGTGACTCCTGTGCTTGCAACTCCAACTGTTGCTTCCGTGTTAGTAGGGTTATTCGCGATTTCCACTTTTGAATTCTTTTTCTTTGGGGCCATGATGGAAATATGATTCATAGAACAAGAAGAACACGGAAATAATACCGGTTGGCAAGGATGTAAGACTCTCGATGATGATGAGGGTTATTGTGGGACTCAATGATGTAGGCCTTGCAAATGGTTGTTCTTGCCTCATGGAGAGCAATACCTCTCTCTCTCTCTAGTAGACAGAATAGGGACGAGAGTAGAGGTATGGCTTCTAACCAGATTGATAGAATAGGATAAAGTTCTTCAGTGTCTTTTCTTCTCGGATTAGGGTAGAAGAGGATGAGAGACCTTCAGTGTATCTCCTTCCTTGGGTTGAATGGAATGATGTCTCTTCGTCTCGCAGAATAGAGTCTCCTCCTTCTCGATCAACGTCTCGTCTTTGTCAAGATTGCTATTGTCCCCTTTTTTGTGGTCATCCCCAAGCCCTCTATTTATAGTTTGGCAAGGGGAGATAAAGGAGAGGACGCTTGGTTTTGAGCATTTTTTGATGACATCATCCATGACAAGGAGAGAACACTTTCTTTTAGCGCTTTTGATGACATTATTGATGACCTTAGAGAGGGAGCTCAATTTTTGTAGCGCAAAGATAAAAATTTACGAATCTATGGGTGAGGACCGCGTGGTGCGTCGTCAGGTGGCCATCACTCTAAGGATTACAACTAAGGCAACGACTAATGCATAGACCTTGGCATCTTGGCCTTGGCATACTTGGCGATGGGCTATGAAGGCTTCATTGGCGCCGTTGGTTGCACGCGAGAAGCTCCCATTAGCTTGTAGGAAAATGTTCATGGGAGGTCACCCATCATGTGCAGTGTCATCACCTAAGTGCACTTAACTGCCAAGTTACTATCCAATAGGCTAGTTATTTTTGTTATTCTATACTACAAGCATAGTTTTAATAAGCTAGTCTTGGGAGGGTCTCCCATGTCTTTCTTCTATGAATTGGCATATAATACCTCATTAATAATAATAATTATATTCATAACAAGAGTTGATTTCATATATAGATCTAGTTGTTTAAAAAAAATGTGTAACATAAATCGAATTTCTTCGAATTGTATACGCACATTGAAATAAACTAAGTAATGGGGACATTACATTCTTCCCTCCTTAGAGAAATCGAGATGTCCTCATCTTGAGTGAAACTGGGAGTATTCTTTCATAAGGGTTACCTCATCGACCCGAGTGGCATCCTATTCAGGATAATCCTTCCACTAGATGAGATATTATCTAAGGGTCCTATTCCTAAGGATTCTTTCTTTTATATCCAATATTCTATCAGGTTGAAGTTCAAGTAAACCTTGGCTCGACATTACAACTTGTTGATCATCAAGAATTAGATCAAGATTGGGTACATAAGGCTTCAAGAGACTTACATGGAATAGATCATGAACTTTTAGGGTTTTAGGAAGTTGCAACTTATAAGCATTCGTGTTGATAAATATGACATATCCTAAGTCCTATGGTTGTATGTATCTAAAGTAGAAGTATAAGTAAAGGGTCCTTAAGTTGAGGGTGTCTATCACTTTGAGTATATACCACTTGTAGTAGACTATGAGAATGAAAGAATGAAGAGAAAGAAGAAGATGAACATGAAAAATGGTTGAGCCTCCATATCCCATGCCATCCACTCTCCATTGCACATCTCTCCCACTCTCTTTTAGTTGGCATCAGAGCACGAGTGCAGGAGCTCAAGATTGGAGCGAGGAGCACTTCGAATCGAGGTCTACATCGAGTTGCTCAAACCCCATGATGCAAATGCCTACTTATTTTGCATCTGTGTGGAGCTATATGGAAGAGTCATAGACAAAATTGTGGGAGAAGAAGGATTGGCAAGACCCTGAAAAGTCAGGCAGGGGTTTGCAAGGCGACAATGGAGGCAAAGACAGGTGGCGCTAGCATGCAATTGGGCCACGCGACTGGTGGCATGAGTGACCCTGCAAGCGACATTGCAACCAACGAATAGAGCCAATGCTGGTGGTGGAAGCAACAACGGTTGGTGGTGGGGTTGTGACTAGTCCAAGATGTAGCACTAGTTATGGGAGCAACAACAATTGGTGGTACTGCAGGCCTATATGGGCAGCAATTGACTGGCTAGGAGGAGCTAAAGCTGATGAAGCTGGAGGTGACGAAGAGCTCGGCAAACCAAACCCCTCACAATCCCATAAAACAGTGAATCATGAGGTTCAAACCTGTATGCATAAACAAGTTGGGTGGTAGATGACATTGTCATTGCTCAATTCACGAAGAGAAAAGCAACAACACGGACTAATTCAAAAAATCGATGCCATGAATGGTCACCGTCAGCTCATGCTGATTTCCTTTTCCTTTTGGATAAGCTTTAGTAATCCTTAAAAACTAAGGCTTATAATTAATAATTACCGTGTTCACATTGGACATTCAAAACTGGTTATTTTTAGGAGGAGCTACATTCACATTGGAGTGTCCATGACCTAGGTATTCTCTAAACTGGTTCAGAGTTAGAGATTTCACATTGCTGTAGAACTGAATTGGATATTTGAGGGTCGAAAAGGTGGGTTTCTATGTAACTTACGAGTATCATTTTGGAGGCAAAAAAATTGCAAAAAAGTTCCAAAAAAATTTGTGTAGCTTCAGTTTGAGTGGGACTTCATTCCTAGCACAAAAATTAAAGAAAAACAACAACAAAATTGGTTGATTTTAAGCTCGTGTTTTGATGCATTTTGGGTCATATGGACATCGTTTGGGATTTGATTTGGATGTTTCTTGTTGGGAACTGAATGTATGACATGTGAGCATCATGGATGGATGCATATGACAGTTTTTGGACACATGTATGACAATCATATTTTTGGAAGCTATTTTTACATGCATTTTTGGGCTATTTTTGATGCTTTTTGGTCTCAGATTGGACCATTGATGTTCCAGGTTGGGGCATGCTGCTGAATACCATTTGTGGACAATTTGTATTGCTGTTTTTTCTAAATTTGCAGGAGCCGTAATGTCTGACAAAACATAGATCACTCAGATTGTGGGAGACACAAATTGACCAAAGGCAATTATAGTGTTTGGTCTTAAAGGATGGATAACTTTTTGATGGGATAGAGGTCTATGGGACCTCATAATAGGTGATGATGAATGTTTAGAAGTTCCTGAACATCCAACTGAAGAGCAAAAGAAAGTGTACAAGGATTGGACATGGAAGAACAAGAAGGTTTTACATTGGATCTCCATATGTATTTCAGAAACCTTGATTCCTCATATAAAAAAGGCAAGTACTTGTAAGGAGGCATGGGAAATCGTAGAAAAAATGTATGGAACATGGACAGAGGCTCGTAAGATACAACTCAAGCAGAGATTACATGGTGCATCGAGAGGCAATTGCAATATCAGTGACTATGTGGCAGAAATCAAGCAAATTGTAGAAGACCTTGCATCCATTAATGCACCTGTTGATGATGATGATATAGTGTTAGTGATACTAAATGGACTTGGACCAACTTTCAAATCTTTGGATACCTCTATTTCAGTTAGAGGAGACTCTATGCCTGACTTTGAGGATCTTATTGGATTGCTACTTGTTGCAAATTAAATCAAGTTGGGATTGAATGCATCTAGCAGTGGCAAAAATGCAGGTGGAGACACTGTGCTCTATCACCAAAGAGGTCATGGCAGCTCATCTAGAGCTAGAGGCTCTTCATTTGGTTGTGGTAATGATCGTTTTGCTTGTGGAAGAGGTAACTTTGGTCGTGGTGACTTCATGCATAGAGGCAGGGGGAGATCTTTCCCTAGAGGTAGAGGACGGTCTTAATCCTTCGTAAAGAGATGGCACTTGTCATTATGTGGGAAGTTTTGTCATTTTGAGAGGGATTTTTATCACAAACAGAATGCCATGTATAGGGCTCGTGGAAGGACCCAAATGACTACTATCATGACTCACCCTTCTCGTGAGAATGATTGGTTTTTGGATTCAGGAGCTACAAACCACATGACTCATCACGCTGAGTGGTTTGATAGCAAGGAGTAGATGCAGAATGAGGAATATGTTGCCATTGGTGATGATACTTTACATAAAATAACTCATATTGGTAGTGTGCCACTTGTTACTAAAGATGGGATTGAGAATAAGCTTGGTGATGTACTTCATGTGCCCATAATAACTAAGAACTTAGGATCGGTTGGTCAAATGATAGATCAAGGATTGCAGATGAGATTCAATAAGTTTGGATGTTTTAATGAGGAGTTCCATAATGGAAGACCTAGTAGGGTGATTGCTTGTGGTAGAAAGAAAGGGAGATTATTTTCTTTGGATGCAGGTACTCCACTGATTCAAAACTTTATGTATGTTGAGAGAGGACATGGGCAAAGTAAGGATGTGTAATTATGGCATAGAAGGATTGGTTATGTCGATTTGCAAAGGTTGAAGCAAATGCAATCAAGATAGATAGTCAGTGGTCTATCGCATTTTGGATATATGAATTTTGATCATGTATGTGAGGCTTGTCAATTTGGCAAGCAGTCTAGATTGCCATTTTCAAAGAGGGGGAGAATAAGCAGCTATCCTTTGGAAATGGTACACTTAGATATTTGGGGTCCATGTCAGAATGTTTCCAAGAGTGGAAGATGTAGATTCTATATCACTTTCATTGATAATTTTAGTCGAATGACTTGGGTGTACTTTATGCATCATAAAAGTGAAGCATTTGAAAAGTTTTTTGAATGAAAAGCAGTTTGGATGCTACATAAAATGTTTGAGGTCAATTAATGGTGGAGAGTACATGTCATATGAGTTTTGTGACTTTTTGAGAGATCATGGTATCAAAAGGCAATTAACATGCAAGTACACACCTCAGCAAAATGGTGTGACTGAAAGGAAGAATCAAATCATTGCAGAGGTTGCAAGGGCAACGATGAACCAAATGGACATGCCATTGTCATATTGGGCAGAAGTAGTGCATACTGCAGTTCACATTATGAATAGAACACCTACAGCCTTAACTCATAATATGTCACCATATGAGAAAATGTATGGCAAGTCACCCATTGTTGCATACTTTAGAGTCTTTGGATGTGTTTGTTATGTTCATGTTCCGGATGATTTGATAAAGAAGATGGAACCAAAGGCTATAAAATGCATTTTCCTTGGATATCTTGATGAGAAGAAGGGATACATATGCTACGATCTAGTGAGTAAGGAAGTATATACATAAGCAGGGATGTCAAATTCATTGAATATGAATCATGGTACAAGCCCAAAATTGCAATGGATGTTTATTCCTATGAAAGCAATGATGATGATGGCTATGGAAGGAAAATTTCAGCAAACAACAAGGTTGAAAATCGGCATGTGGAAGATGCTTCAGGACCTCAAGAGAATGTGGAAAGCATTGGCAGTTACAATCCATGGAGTTGTAGGTTGAGAAGTGAACAAAGGAGTGCAGAAGTTGCGAAAGGAAAGAGACCTATGGCTGAAAGTTCAGAAGATGAATCTATAGATGATGAGTATGGAATTCCACATGCTAAAACACTTGGCACTAGAAGTGCAGGAAAGTATGTTTCACCACGCACTAGATCAATTGAGATACATGGTAGTGCATCTCAATGTACATGGTAGTGCACCTCAATGTAGAAGGTCAGAAAGGGTAAGGTATCTAGTTGATAGATTGACTTATAATGGGTTCATGAAGATGCATCATGCATACATGGTTTCTTATGTACAACATGTGGAGCCTACTTGCTTTGAAGAAGCAGTAGAGAGCAAAGAGTGGAGACAAGCAATGGATGGAGAGATGGATGCACGAAGGAAAAATAAGACTTGGGATTTGGTGAAATTACCTCATGGCAAGAAATCCATTGGATGTAAATGGGTTTATAAGGTCAAATGTAAGGCGGATGGTTCCCTTGAGAGGTATAAAGCAAGGCTGGTTGCAAAAGGATATGCACAAACTTATGGTTTGGACTATGAAGAAACATTCAATCCAGTAGCTAAAATGATGATAATGAGATCGGCCTTAGCTTCGATTTACAGTTGGAAGCTTTATCAAATGGATGTGAAAAATGCATTTTTGAATGGAAACCTAGAAGAGGAAGTGTACATGGATCAGCCAGAGGGCTATGTAGATCCAAAGTATCCACATTATGTATGCAAGTTGAAGAAGGCTTTATATGGACTGAAGCAAGCACCAAGAGCATGGTGCAATAGAATCAACAAATTCTTATGCAGTATGGGACTTCAACAGAGCAAAGTTGATTATTCACTTTATGTGAGGCATACACAAGATGGTACAGTTGTTGCTATCATCTACGTTGATGATCTCATTATTACAGGTACACTTAAAGTCAAGCATGGGTTACATAAAGAGCTTGATACAGAGGACCTTGGTTTGTTGAGATACTTCTTGGGTATTGAGGTTATTGACACACCTCATGGTATATGGCTGATACAAAGGCAATATGCATTGGAGATGTTGGAAAAATATGGCATGACAGGATGCAAACCGGTTGATACACCATTGGTTCAAAATGTTAAGTTGATGGATGATGGACCTTATGTTGAGGATGCCACTATGTTTAGAAAGATGGTTGGTAGTCTTATCTACTTGACCATTACAAGACCAAACTTGAGTTATGCTATTGGATTGATAAGTCAGTTTATGTAGAGACCATGCAAATCACATTTGGATGTAGTGAGAAGGGTTCTTAGGTATGTGAAGAAGACAGTTGGCTATGGCTTGTTTTATGAAAAAGGAATCAAGCCTACATTGTTTAGATACTCAAATGCAAACAGGGAAGGTAGCTCTATGGATAGAAGATTTATTAGTGGCTATGAATTCTTATTTGGTTTAGCCATGGTTAGTTGGAGCAATAAGAAGCAACCTACAGTTTCTCTATCAAGCACTAAAGTAGTGTATAGAGGCATTGCATTGGTAGCATGTGAGCAGACATGGCTGAGATTGATCTTATTTGACATGGGGATAGAGATTGATGGTGTAGTCATTATGTATTGTGACAATGTTAGCAGCATTATGTTGGCAAAGAAGCCAGTCTACCATGCAAGGACAAAATACATAGAAGTGCACTATCACTTCATTAGAGAAAAAAGTCATTGATGGAGAGATTGACTTGGTCCATATGAAAACAAATGATCAAGTTGCTGATATCTTTACCAAATCATTAGGTAAAGATAAGTTTGAGTACTTCAAGAGCGCACTTGGAGTCTCATGTGTGTAAGCTCATTCTGAGCTTGAGGGGAAGTGTTGATAAATATGACATATCCTTAGTCATATCCTATGGTTGTATGTATCTAAAGTAGAAGCATATGTAAAGTGTCCTTAAGTTGAGGGTATCTATCACTTTGAGGATATACCACTTGTAGTAGACTACGAGAATGGAAGAACAAAGAGAAAGAAGAAGATGAACATGAAAAATGGTTGAGCCTCCATATCCCATGCCGTCCACTCTCTGTTGCGCATGTCTCCCTCTCTCTTTTTAATTAGATCAAAGAGTCTTTGACTTTGTAAGGTCCACAGTATCTTGGGCTTAGCTTCTAGAATTTTCCCAAGGATAAAGAACTCCTTTTTGGGCATAAAAACCTTGTCCCCTTCTTAGAAGATTCACTCTTTTCTCCCTAGGTCAGCATAGCTCTCTATTGATCCTGGGAAGCTTGTATATCTTGCTTGATAGTTTTGACTTGTTTGTTCATCTCTTCAAGCATCTTCTTAGAAGCTTCAACCTTCAAGGTAGGGTCGGAGAAGTCTAGCGGAGTCAGGCATTCTTGCTATATAGAGCTTGAAATGGGGTCATCTAAATGCTCTGATGATAGGACACATTGTATGAAAATTCCACCAAAGGTAGATAGTGTATCCACCGTCTAGGATCTTTGCAACAATATGCCCTAAGTATGTCTTCAATGATCTGATTTACACACTTTGTCTGCCTATCAGTTTGAGGGTGATAAGGTCTACTAAAACAAATCTGTGTACCGAGAGTTTCAAATAATCCCTTCCAAAAATATGAAGTGAATAGAGAATCACGATTTGCTGATTATTCTTTTTGGCACTCCATGAAGTCAAAAGATTTCTTTGAAAAATAACTTGGCAATATTTGAGGCTTTGTAGCTGGTTTTGATCAGAATAAGGTGGAAAACCTCTCGGCTAACCAAGACCAGCCTGCCATAGGACTGGATTCGTTGGGAATCCATCCACCCACTGTCCTCTATGGAAGTTCTTAGTTATATAATTACCTACCACTTTTTGTTAAACATATAAAAACAGCTTCATTAATTAAAAATGTGAAGTGAATCTCTAATCACGATTTGCTAATTATTCTTTTTGGCACTCCATGAAGTCTAAAGATTTCTTTGAAAATTAACTTGGCAATATCTGAGGCTTCGTAGCTGGTTTTGACCGGAATAAAGTGGGAAACCTCTCAGCTAACTAAGACCACCTTGCCATTGGACTGGATTCGTTGGGAATCCATCCACTTGCTTCCCTCTATGGAAGTTCTTAGTTATATAATTACCTACCACATTACGTGAAACATATAAAAACACCTTTATTAATTAAAAAGAACCCTTTTATGTAGAGTTGTTCATTTGCGTAATTTAGCCATAGGCATACAATTAGAGTGAAACAAATTCATTGATTATGTTCCATAATGTATGTGTTCTCCCATCTATATCAGAAAAAAATTACAATTTCACATGCTGCCTCAACCAGTGCATCTGCACGTCACCAATATCAAATCCACCTATAGCTAGCATTTTTAGGTGTCCCAAGTAGAACTTGGGCCATACAGGGGATCAAGTAGTTCCTAGGTGCATAAAGGATTTACTAGCTAGAGTCCCCTTGGCACCTTAACTACCGCCTTCTTGATACGATCCCTGCTAGGAGACATCTCACCATCGGAGTTGGTCGATGCTTTCGCAGCGGTAAAAACGTCCCCTCATGGTATCGGGATTCAACGCCTATTCTTGGGGGAGGTATATGGCTCCTCAATTTTTATCTATTCCAATACTTAATTCAATCAAGATCTAATCTAGAAAATCACAAACAAGATTGATGTCTTCAAGCAATTATGACTTTAAACACTCGTGCAACTTTCAAGTGATGATTAATCTCGTGGCAATCGACCTTTGAAATTCATGCAGTGAGCTCTTTCCCTAGGGTATCTAGATTTTGGGGTCTCTAAACTCTTAGTTTAAGGTTTATAATGACATTCTTGTAACCAAGTTTCTTGGCCTTAAGTCTGTTTCTTCAACTTCGAGATATTTTCGGTCTTAAAATCTTCTATCAAAGCTTCTAGATTAAACTATATCCTTGACTAATTTCTTCAGGGTTGGTTCTGAATAAATCCGTCTTGAAAAATTCCTCATGATTTCTCTTGAGTTCTAGAATTTGGTAGTTTTCCTAAGAGTTTGTATCTATAAGATGTTCTAATAATTTACCAAGTGAATTCTCTACGATCGTAGTATTTCTTAAGAGACTTATCTTATTTCTATTGAATTCGGATAGAAATTTTTAGAAAAAACCTATGGTATCGAAGTTGGTAAAGGGTTGTTATCCCCGCTGTGACTCCGTTAGTGACTCCCGTGCTCGCAACTCTAATTGTTGCTTCCATGTTAGTAGGGTCATTCATGATTTTTACTTTTGAATTCTTTTTCTTCGGGGCCATGACAGAAATATGATTCGTAGAAGAAGAAGAACACGGAAGTAATACCAGTTGGCAAGGGTGTAAGACTCTTGATAATGATGATGGTTATTGCAGGATTCAATGATGTAGGCCTCGTGGATGGTTGTTCTTGCCTCGTGGAGAGCAATACTTCTCTCTCTCTAGTAGACGGAATAGGGACAAGAGTAGAGGTATGACTTCTAACCGGATTGATAGAATAGGATAAAGTTCTTCAGTATCTTCTCTTCTCGGATTAGAGTAGAAGAGAATGAGAGACCTTTAGCGCATCCCCTTCCTTGGGTTGAATGAAATGATGTCTCTTCGTCTTTTGCATAATAGAATCTCCTTCTTCTTGATCAGCGTTACCCGATTTAGCCTTTGATAATCAATGTAGAGATGGAGAGTCCCATCCTTCTTTTTCTAAAATAACACCGGAGCTCCCTATGGTGAGTTACTGGGTCTAATGTATCCCTAATCTAAGAGTTGTCTGAGTTGTTACTTTAGTTTTATGGCTTCCGCAATGGACATTCGATATGGTTGCTTTGCAATTGGTGCAACTCCTGGTACTAGCTTGATTTCGTTGTCAACTTCTGTTGGTGGTGGAAGTTTAGTTAATTCTTCAAGAAATACATCAGCATATTCCCTAAACCACGACGGTTCATCTTTGGCTTCTTTATCTTGTTCAATCTTATTTAATTTGATTAGGTATACAAATGATCATTTTCTTAAACCTTTAGCGATTCGAGAAGCTTTCACTAATTGAATCTTTGGTTTCCCTGCTTCTCCTTGTGTGGTCACTTGTTGTCCTACAAGATTCAAGAATGTGACTTGTCCCTTTTCATAATGAATATGAGCGTCATTGGGAATTAACTAGTCCATTCCTAACATGCACTAATAGGTTCCTAGGTTCATCACTTTGAATTGCATGTTGGGTCTGATTGCCACCCAGATTAAACTCCACCTAATTGGTTCGTTGTGTTGAGGAAACTTCTTTTCCATAAGCTAACTCAGCTATCAGCCTAGGTGCATGCATTGTGTCTATGCCTAGTTTTTTAGCACACCTTGGTGATATGAATGAAATTGTGCTTTCACAATTAATCAAAATTTTAAAGGGTTTACCATTCTAGATTGATGGCATTTGAATAACTGAGAACTGTCGATTTGGTCCCTTCTTGTTGAGAGAGGTGTGAATTCTTGCTCTCTCCATGTCGATTTCCAAAGTGGGACATTCATCATCTTCTACTTCCTTGAGGGTTATGACGGCAACTCTTCCTCTAGCTGTGGTTTTCCAACTCTGGTCATTATGGAACTTGCTTTGGCATTCATTCTGTTTGAGTTTTGGGCATCACCTTTGGATGTGGGTAGGTTTGTTACAATAATAGCACCTAAAAGTATCCTTATTACCATCAGTAAAGTTCTCCACCACCGACTTCTTAGCCTTCTTGCTATTAGCAGATTGGAATTGACCTTGGGCTGTTTTTGCATAGCCCCTAGTTATATTTTTGTTTTGGAACTAATCATTCCAAGGCTTATTGTTTCTTAGTTTGGACTGGAGTTCTTGTACAATCAGTCTTGCTCAATGCGTTGTGGAGGTCGGATGGACAAATTGCTTCAAACCATGTGTTCAAGGGATCATCCAATCCATGGCAAAACTTGGATACTTGCTACACAATATCCATAGACGATGCATACTTGAGAAGTGTTGCAAAACTTTGAGTAACAGGCTTCCAATGTCATTCAAAGTTACTCTAGATCAAAGAGTTCATTCATCTTTTGCGTGCAATATGCTGGTGGAAGATACCGACCTCGCATTGCATCCTTTAATATGTCCCAACTAACAGACGCTTCGGAGATTCCTTGGTCTTTACACCATTATTTCTAGCAAATTTGGGCTTCTCCTGTTACCTTTAACTTGTCGATCATTGCTTGATTAGTTGGGGTAAATCCAACAGCAATGAAATAATCTTCCATGGACTCGACCCATATTTCTGCTTCAACCTCGACATTTTTGCCTTAGCCATCAAACTTAGGTGGTTTGATCTGCTTAAGTAGGAACTTCTTTTCTTGGGTCTCAGTAGCATTAAGGGTAGGAACAACTTTCTGTGGTATAGTAAGATTTTCTCTAGTCAGCTCTACGAATGCTATTATACAATTTACTTGTATCTTTTCAAAAAGAGAAACCATTTCAAAAGGTTAGAAATACTTTATATTAAATTTTCAAAGAAGGTTTCATCATGATAGAGTTTTCTAAATTGAATTAAGGAATCCAACCATGGGTTTCAGATATATCTATTGACTCATAATTCTTAATTGCTAGAATGGTAACCAATTTCATATTCAATGGATAGACAAAATAATTTCTTTTGTTGAAGGGAAAAAATACAGGGTTTATTTTGGGATGGCTGGTTATTTGGAAGAGAAATTTCCTTAATACAATCTAAGCATGTCATTTGGATACATCCATTGGGTAATAATCGGGCTTTGAAGAATGGATATCTAAGAATAGATACTTTAAAAGAAGATCAAGAAGTCCATCTTTGACATAGTTATGGCGTTTAGAGCGACCAACAACTATAATTCAGTCCATTGGGATGACCTTTGTCACTTGTAAATATATCGCTTTAGTTTAACCTCCCGGCCTCTAGTGAATAAAGTTGAATTCACTCTGGCTTCATGGAATAAATAAACCGTTATGACTTGAAGGTTTTCCATCCATCTTATCCTCTTCAAATTGGTATGAAGAAAGGCAAGACAATTTGTGTTGATATAACAATATCCACCACTTATGATCCAACATCTTTCCCAGTATAGCGGAGAAGGATCGTAGATGCAATCCAGAATCTGCATTGCTTAAATTCTCCATCCATAATCCGTAGAATGCATTGTTGATGTAAACATTGCTCAAAAGACTAGGAATTCCTCCCAATCTTGGTCTCTCTGGGTAAGATTTAAAAAATATTAGCAAGGAAAAGGGAAAAACAACTCATATCTTACGCTACAATTACCAAGTTTTTTGATTTCTTTTGGCTCTGATACCATTTATAACATACCCGCCCTTGATTATATGATGGATAACATTTTAGTAGTTGCCTAGAGTTTACCTTCCAGCCATCGCCATCCGTAGTCTAACCAGAATGATTGGATTTTGCCCAGTTAACCCTAGGTCTACCTTGCAGGGAAAGCATCTTGCCGTTACCCATGGAGGATCAACCTGAAGGTTCCTAATTGACCTAACAGTAACCTATCAACAACTAGCTCACATCCAGAGGTGTCATTCGAGAGCCTTCTTGTTTGGAAGGAGCAATTGCCATTATCCCTGGTTCATGAAGTACAATGCCTTTTTCTAGTAGCAGACTAAGGACTTATGAAATTCCTCGTAGTGCTCTGGCATAGCCACTGTACCTTTCCCCTAAGATAATTTACAATTCAGGTTCTGAGACCAAACCCTAGGTAAGTCAGCAAATTAGCCCTTCCTAGAGTTTCTTCCAAGCGTTTGTTTTTGGGGAAACCTCTAAGCTAACCAAGACCACCCTTCCATAGGACTGGATTCGTCGAGAATCTATCCACCCGCTTCTCTCTATCGAAGTTCTTAGTTATCTAGTTACCTACCACATAATGTGAAACATATAAAAACAGCTTCATTAATTAAAAAGAATCCTTTTATGCACAGTTATTTGTTTGCGTAATTTACTCATGGATATACAATCATAGCAAAATAAATTCATTGATTATGTTTCATAATGTGTGTTCTCTTGCCCATATAGGAGAAAAATTACAATTTCAAGTGGTGCCTTATCTGATGCATCTGCCCATCACTAAGATCAAATCCACCTATAACTAGTATTTTTAGGTGTCCCAAGTAGAACTTGGGTCATACAGGAGACCAACTAGTTCCTAGGTATGTAAAGGATTTATTAGCTAGAGCCCCCTGGCACCTTAACCACCTCCTACTTAATACGATCTCTATTGGGAGACCTCTCGCCATCGAAGTCGGTCCATGCTTTCGCAGCGGTAAAAACATCCCCTCTTGGTATGGGGATTTAACACCTATCCTTGGGGGAGGGATATGGATTCTCAATTTCTATATGTTCCAATACTTAATTCAATTAGGATCTAATATAGAAAATCACAAATAAAATTGATATATTCAAGCAATTACGACTTCAAATACTCATGCAACTTTCAAGTGATGATTAATCTTGTAGCAATCGATCTTTGAAATTCACACAATGAGCTCTTTCCCTAGGGTATCTATATTTTTGGGGTCTCTAACCTCTCAGTTTAAGGTTTATAATTACATTCTTATAACCAAGTTTCTTGGCTTTAAGTCTCTTTCTTCAACTTAGAGATATTTTCGGTCTTAAAATCTTGTGTCAAAGCTTCTAGATTAAACTATATCCTTGACTAATTTCTTCTGGGTTTGTTCTTAATAATTCCATCTTGAAAAATCCCTCATGATTTCTCTCGAGTTCGAGAATTTCGTAGTTTCCCTAAGAGTTTCTAACCTATAAGATGTGCTAATAATTTACCAAGTGAATACTCTAAGATCATAACATTTCTTAAGAGACTTATCTTATTTCTATTGAATTCAGATATAAATTTTTAGAAAAAACATGTGGTATCAAAATTGGTAAAGGGTTGTTATCCACGCCCATGACTTTGTTAGTGTCTCTCGTGCTCGTAACTCCAGTTGTTGCTTCCACGTTAATAGGTTTCATTTGTGATTTTTGGTTTTGAATTCTTTTTCTTTGGGGCCATGACATAAATATGATTCGTAGAAGAAGAAGAACACAGTAGTAATATCGGTTGGCAAGGGTGTAAGGTTGTCGATGATGATGATGGTTATTGCGGGATTCAATGATGTAGGCTGCCTTGTGGATGGTTCTTCTTGCCTCACGGAGAGCAATACTTCTCTCTCTCTAGTAGTCATAATAGGGACGAGAGTAGAGGTATGACTTCTAACCCGATTGATAGAATAGGATAAAGTTCTTTAGTGTCTTCTCTTCTTGGATTAGAGTAGAAGAGGATGAGAGGCCTTCAGCGTATCCCCTTCTTTGGGTTGAATGGAATGATGTCTCTTTGTCTCACAGAATAGAGTCTCCTCCTTCTCGATGAGTGTCTCGTCCTTGTCAAGATTGGTCTTGCTGCCTCCTCTTTTCTGGTCATCTCCAAGCCCTCAATTTATAGTTTTGCAGGGGGGATAAAAGAGAGGATGTTGCTTTTTAGTGTTTTTTGATGACATCATCGATGACAAAGAGAGAACACTTTCTTTTGGCGCTTCTGATGACATTATTGATGACATCAAAGAGGGAGCTCCATTTTTGTAGCACGAAAATAAAAATTTACGAATCTATGGGTGAGCACTGTGTGGTGCGTCGTTGGGCGGCCGTCATTCTAAGGCTTATGACTAAGGCGGTGACCAAGGCATAGACCTTGGCATACTTGGAAACGGGCTACGAAGGCTTCATTGGCGCCGTTGGTTGTGCACGAGAAGCTCCCACAAGCTTGTAGCAAAATCTTCCTAGGAGGTCACCCATCTCGGCAGTGTCGTCACACAAGTGCACTTAACTACCAAGTGACTATTCACTGGGCTAGCTCTTTTTGTTGTTTTATACTACAAACATAGTTTTAATAAGCTAGTCTTGGGAGGGTCTCCTAAGTCTTTCTTCCATGAGCCAACATTAATGTGCCTTGTATCAAACGTGCTTCAGCTCGAACCAGTCGCGTGCAAAATTTGTGCCAAATCTGGAAAACACGTAATGTCAGCTCCTACGTCGACTAATGTCCGCCTCTGTTGCGCCAAGCTCAGTCGCCCTGGGATAGGGAAGAAGTTCCTAGAAGAAACCAGAAGGAGATATGGCCTCCTTTGTCCTCCCCAAGTCCTCCAATGGAGGTAGGTTGCAGGCAGCTATGGAGGAAAGAGGGATAAGATGAAAGAGATAAAGGCTCATGTGCACTTAGTGATAGCTGAGGTTGAGGGAAGCTAAGGAGATTAGAGATGGCTCTGATACCATGTGAATTGGCATATAATACATCATTAATAATAATAATAGTATTTATAATGAGAGTTTGTTTCATAATTAGAGAGCTAGTTTTTTAAAAAATGTACAACATAAATCAAATTTCTTTGGAATGTATACGCACATTAAAATAAACAAAGTTATGGAAACATTACACGATCTTAGATGCCCGGAGTGTGGAATCACTCACATGTTTGCCGAATGCTCGAGATGAAGACCACCCTCTAGTGTAGTAAACGAGGCATCTATACCATTGGGGATGTTTGGACTTGAGACATTTAAAGGAGAGGACACAACAATCCTGTTGTATGTCATAACCTGCACTTAGACAAAGTTGACCGGCATATCAGTGCTGCCTGGACCCAACAACTTAGATGTAGTCTCAATTGAAAAGAAAAACTGTATAGGTGAAGGATAAAGAAAGCTGACGCAAAGGACGCTAAAAATAGAGAATGCCATGACACTACCTACTCGCAAAAAGTTGACAGATGCAAAGGTAAAAACGTCAGCTCCAAAGACAGTCGAGAAGGGGAGTGCGAAGGTCAAGGAGTACCCCAAACCGAAACACCAACTTGAGGCCATCGGAAAGGTCAAGGAGTAGGTGAAAGAAGCCCAGGAGCACCCGAAGGATGTTGATCCCATATTGGAAGATGAGATCGAGGATCTCTCAAGTGTAAGCACACAAGCCTTGCCTCCATGACCAAAGTTGAGGGACGCGGTTGTGCCACAACTAGTGCCTCAATAGAGTCTACAAGCTACAGGCTAGCAAACCAATTGAGACCATTGGCCAAGAAATCCAGAGTTAGGAGAGAGGTAAGCAGATAATGACCTCCTCACCACACTAGTGACCACCCTAGTGACTCTAATCCTAGGGGACTTTCTTAGGCAACATCTGACGCTATGGCAAGAGCTGAAGCAATGTGTTGAAGGACCAATAGAGCTAGGGGCAACTGATCTACACGATTATGATATGGTAACTTAGATACCTAGTTTGACACTACACTCAGTGCCTAAGTCCTTGCACGTCAATGATTTTTGGGAAGGCATCAAAATGCATACAGTCTTGCCAGTCCTAGCTCTAGGGGACACCACAAGAAAGGGAATTGTGGATATGGAAGCAAGAGTTAGTGTGCTAAGCCACATAGTGCTCCAGGACTAGGGTAACCCACATGTTGGGAATGCTAGGTTTAATATCACACTAGCTAACGGAATGAAGGTGAGGCCATTTGGAGTACTAAAAGAACTGGCCCTTGAAGATTGCAAGAGTCAATTCTTTGTTGACTTTATAGTCATGAAGGGGATGGACTATGACATCCTGCTAGGTTGGCCCTGGATGGGCAATGCACGGGTCATAGAGGACTGGGGTAATGGTCTAATAACACCATATTAGATATTTTGGGAAATTTTCAAGTCCCAATTTCAAATAAGCGATAAATAATTGACCACGTGGCTAAATCTTGATTCATATTTGAAAGTGGGATTTGGAAAGATAGCTTATATGATATTTAGGGTAGACTCCACCTTTAAGTAAGGCAACAATATTTGACCATGTGGTCAAATAATAAAGGTATTGAGGGTTCCCAAAGTGCATGAAAATTCCTAAATTTCCTAATATAGTGTTTAATCTTCTTAATCAATAGAATAGAAGCAGTGAGGGTAGAGATGGACACTTGGAAGACAACACGAGTCGACCTAAATGCCATCTCAACCATGCTAAAAGCTAATGCCCAGATTAGAAAATATTATGGGATGTTGACTAAGTATATCCCTTGTCCAGAAGATGGGCAAGATTGGATGCATGTGCTAGCCATTATCAATTTGCCATTCTCGGATGGTGAGGAGTATGAGCAGGCTTTTAAGGCAATTGGTAAGCCCAGAGATAAACCTTTAGTGCCAATTTGCATGATGGCTAAGAGCTCAAATGAATGGTCACACCTTGTCAAATTTCATATCCCTAGCAACAAGTGAGAACTCCTTGAGTTCCTAGAGCATTTGACCAACAAGCTAGTAGGCAACCTGGCCGCTAACCTTAAACCTCTCGTAGATCTCTTGGATAAAACTAAGTGGCGATGAACCAGAGTGCACGAATTAAACTTGATGTACAATTGGGCCTTAGTCACCAACAAAAAGGAGGAGCTGTATCAAGCCTTGGGAGATGACGAGCAGCTAGATGAAGATGGCTCTAATGATGAGTACAAGGATTGTTGTTCCATTAGTGACCAAAGCAAAGGAGAGATGGATACCATAGAATATGACACTAAGGAACGAGTGATAGAACAAATACGAGCAAAATCAAAACCAAGAAAGATAAACATTTTTAGGATTGAGAAAGGAGTCATGCTCATGGATTGCGACCACATGGTTGTAACACATAGGAGCGATAGATTACGAACAAGCAAGCTAAGGAGTCATGCTCATGGATTGCGACCACATGGTTGTAGCACATAGGAGTGATAGATTACGAACAAGCAAGCCTAGGCGCACCATTATTCAAGACGGATTAACCCTCTAAGCTGTGACCTCCAGGAGAGACTCCCTCTTCTATTGAAGACAGAGAGCTCGATTCTGAGTCAAAAGTAAGCTTAGATAGTGATCCCAAAATACCTCAACCTCCTAAGACTAGATGCACCAGGGGGACCTACCCAGAACACCTAAGGTGCCAAAGGCTGAAGGAGGAAAGAAGGAAGCAGCCCAAGGAGCCACAAGCTGATGAACAAAGAATGGCACAAGACCTACCAAAGTGATTCACAAAGTTCAAACAGGGTGATAGGTAATGATCTTGCTGGGAGCCAAATGCCAGGGGCAAGCCAATGAACCAATAGAAGGGCCCACCAAGGTCAAGGAGGTCAATTTGGCCAAGGAAGGGGAGACACCCTGACCAGTCTTTATGGCCAATGACTTGACTGAGGAAGAGGAAGCAAGTTTCATTGCTCTCTTGTGAGAGTATATAGACGTATTTTCTTGGTCTCTTGATGAGCTAAAGGGGGTAGATCCAAGTATAGTGACTCACAATATACCCATGACATGTCACCATATTCAATGAATCCCAAGTACGCTCATGCAATTAAAGAAGAGATTGATAAGTTGCTGAGAGTAGGATTGATTTACGAGATTGAGCACACTGACTGGGTCTCACCCATAGTGATCGTGTTGAAGAAGAATAGAAAGATCAGAGTGTGCATCAACTACAAGAAAATAAACGCTTCTATGAAGAGAGACAATTATCCATTGCCATACATTGAGCACATGCTCGAGAGAGTGGATGGTTAATAAGCCTACAATTTCCTAAATAGCTTCTTGGGATACAATCTGATGCAAGTGCATCCCGACGATTAGCATAAGACTGCATTCACCATTGAGTGGGGTGTCTTTGCCTACATAGTCATGCCCTTTGGGTTGACTAAGGCACAAGCTACCTTCCAAAGGCTTATGTGTACCATCTTCAAAGACATGCTTAAACACTTAGATAAGCTTTGAGCGATCTTTGAACGATGTTAGTTATATCATCTCTCTCTGAACCCCTAAAGTGCTAGCTTTGGGTAAAGTATGGATGCATCCTAGGGCACATGGTGTCAAAGAATGGCATTGCCACGGACTTCTTGAAGGTCAAGGTTATTGTCAATCTTCCACCATCATCCGATTACAAGGGAGTTCAATGCTTCCTAGGCCACACGTGATATTATTAGCGCTTTGTGTTGAATTATGCATTGATTGCTAGACCTCTATACAAGTTGTTGATTATATTTGAGTGGATTGAGGAATGCCAATGTGCATATGAGGAATTGAAAAAGAATCTAACCATTGCACCAATTCTAAGAGCCCCAAACTAGACAAGCACCTTCCATGTCCACATTGACGCTTCGAAATTTGCTGTGGGAGTTGTGTTGTGCCAACCTAGTGAGCACAACCTAGACTATTGAGTGAGCTTTGCTAGTAAACAACTCACAGATACAGAAATGAATTACTCAACAACAGAGAGAGAGGTCTTAGCCATGGTATTTGTTGTGAAGAAATTTTGGCATTATCTTTTGGCCACGCCTTTTACCTTCTTTAATGAACGTTAGACATTACTCTATCTTGTTAATAAAACTTGTGCTACAGGACGCATTACTCCAGGGTTACTTATGCTTCTAGAATTTGACTTCTCTGTGGTGGTATATAAAGGGAAACAGGATTACATGGCTAACCATGTGTCTCGCATACCCAGAGGAGAAGCCATTGGACACGGCATACCAGACAAATTTCCAGATGCATATGTGTTTCACCTCTCTAGAACAAGAGATCTATTTAGAGCTGATTTGACACCGTATTGGGTAGATGACATAGTCCAAGTGCTTGAGCATGGACTCCCTGAATGACCTATCGAGAAGGCCCAACTTAGGTGATTCATCCTTAAAATCCAATCCTATCAGCTAGCCAACTTTATAGTTGGGGCAAGGTGGGTTGCTGCATAGATGTGTGTGTGAGTATGAAATGCATGACGTGGTAGAGGCACACGGTGGGATTGCAGGAGGACACTTCAATGGAGACACGACAGCCCGCAAGGTGCTGTAATCTCAACTGTGGTGGCCTACTCTCTTCCAAGATGTAGCATGATAACACTACGACGAGTGCCAACATACCAAAGTCCTGATTTGCACAAGGATCAAATGGAGCTAATCTCTATCATTGCAAGACAGCCCCTCGAAAAATGGAAAATTGACTTCATTGGGCCAATTAGTCTTGCGGCACAGTATTCACAAGCCAAATACATCATAGTTGCCACCATGGATTATCTTATGAAGTGGATTGAAGTGCGAGCAACTCCATAGAACGATGCCGGGACCATTGCCAAGTTCTTATAGGAGCAGGTGATCTCACGATTCAATTGCCCCATAGAACTGGTTAGTGACCAAGGCATGCACTTCGCTAATGAAGTGATCACTCACCTCTTGTCTACCTTTCTAATCATCCATCAAAACTCTTTGCTTTACTATCCTCATGTGAATGGCGAGGCTAAGTCCATTAATAAAATCTTAGTGAACGTCCTAACCAAAGTAGTCTCTGCTTCGCGCAATGACTGGGATAATAGATTGATGGCAACTTTGTGGGCCTACCGCAGAGCCTATAAAACAACTGTAAGACAAACTCCCTTTTAGTTGACCTATGGGACTGAAGCAATTCTACCTATAGAGTTCTTCATTCCTAGCCTAGGAATCGCTCTTCAAAAGATATGGTATGGAAAGGAGGCATGGACAAAGCGCCTAATTGAGCCTGAACGCCTATCGAAAACTCGACTTCTGGCCACCCACACACTGATATGTGAGAAGGTAAAGCACAAAAGCTAGTTTGACAAGCATGTCAAGCACTGAGATTTCAAATAGGGAGACTTAGTACTCTTATCGCACGCAGAGCCCTGCATGCAGGGCTACAGATGCCACCCCAACTTGTGGAGGTTAGGCTGAGCCTAGAAGAGCAACAGAAATACCTGCTACTGGCCAGCCTAACCCCCCAAGAAATGGACGCAATGGGCTTTGAAGAAGGAGCGCAACAAGAAGACCCGACAGGGGGAGGACGTTGAGCTTGAATTCGTTATGGGGAGATTCAGAGAAGAGGTAATCCTACAACCCCTCTCGCCGTATGTCCAAGAACAACAACAGGTTGATCCATCCGCAGAGAGACAAGCCACACTAAGGGAGAGACAGAGAAAGTTAGTTGAAGAAACCAGGAAGTAGTTAAGAGCCAAACCGGCAACCGTCCGCACCCCTCTCACCGTGCCTCGATGACCTCCCTATTGGATTCCACGTGGAGCTAGTGATTTGGAAGCGGCAGGAAAAAGAAAAAGACCCATTCACCTTCAGCTTTCTCATGCCCAATAGCCTGCGGAGGGTCCTGCCGCTCAAGGTGATGGAGGAGGTGATCGGCAATTGGCAGCCAACTGGGACAAAAATGGCTGGAAGAAAGGGAGAGGATCCCCACTCTATGGGAAAATGAAGAAGCAGAATTTTGGCAAAACAAGGTGTTTGAAGTGCCACATACTGTATAGGGATACAACTGCCAACCCCTATGGAGGAGGCGAGTGTGTGACATTAACATGCTCGCCTGGATGGCTTTTTGTAACACCCTGTCCTATGAGAGGAACGACCCCACATTCATGGCATATCCTGGTAGGGTAGGTGTGGATTTTGTTGCCACCCTCTCCACGGGTGTCATGATTTTCCCATCATCTACAACTCCAATGCCGCCTCCTTCAAACATGCCCTCCTCTTCAACTCGGGAAGCCTAAATGATTCCATGACGCGTTTTCTTGCGGACTTCTCTTCATGCCCCGATTGATAACTATATGTAATTATCTTAGGTTACTTAAGTTACTACTCAAGCAAGACTCGACCCCACAAGAACGTGGCCTGCCTCCCCTATTTTTTGACCCTATCGCCATTGCCAGCTGTGCCATGGTGCGTTTAATGATGAGGGCTAGACTTCTCCCCTCTTTTTGACTAGCTCTCTTAGAGGATATGAACGATAGCCAGTTCACTAGGTGCATCCATCCCTTCCTCTCCACCACCTCCCTCCACGTCCACATGAATCTCAAAGGATACATGCAAAGCCATCAATTTTTGAGCAAATCCATCTGACCCCCTTCTTCGCCTAAATTAGACGAGGAAAATTAGGCACAGGCTGTCGTTTTACTAGTGTAATATTATTCCAAAAAGGGAAAAAAAGAAAAAAGAAAAAAAAGAAAAAAAAAAGAAAAGAAAAGAAAAAAAGAAAAAAAAAGAGAACGAACAAGCATCCAAGGAAGAGCAAGAGGAACATTACGCATGGAATGGACAAAACAACTCACTTACAGAAGCACTTAGCACCACATGAAGCACAGTCACTGCACTTAGGGGTCCTCATGCTAGGCATGCCCGGTGGCTTCGGTTGACTAGCCCCGCTCCTAACCCCCTCGCCCTTTTTGCTCCCCCACTTCATGCTTAGGGCACATCAAGGGAGACAGGACATACCTAGGGGGGTACCACTCGCCTATGGTTAGACCTATCACCCAAAGCTCCTTGCACCGCACCTCCCTTTGCACGAATGGGGTCCTCAAGTGTGGGACATCACCCAGGCTAGCCTGTGGTTAGACCCAACTCCCCATTCCACGAGCACGAGCACAATACACTACACAATAAGATCAACACCCCCCTTAGGTAGAACACTGTACCTTTTCCTTCCAAGCATCACAAAGGCAACCAACCCACTGACTTCAGAGGCCCCCATCAACCACTTGCTATCCGTTTGGCTTCTCCAACCAACCTTGTTACCTAGCTTCCACGAGCACCCGAGTTTACACGTGGCCCTACCCTTACACGACTACTTCGCAAACTGCCTCTTGAACCCCAACAACAGCCAAGAGTGCCATGGGACTGGCACCCATCTCGGAGGGGGTAATTTTAACCCCAAGTCAAGAAGGCGGAAGAATGAATGAAAAAGCAGGAAGAAGATGAAAAAAGAGCAAAGACACTCAGGCGCCCTCGAAAGCTAAGCTAGGACCAAAAGCGCAATCTTAAATGAAAGGCGCCTCAAAAAACTCCAAAAGTTTGTGTATTACAATATTAGTGAGTTTGGAAATCTCCCAATTCCCAATTTTTGAATACTAAAAAGGTGGCACCCAGATAACATGCCCATAAGTTTCTCAAAACCATATGATATGACCTATCATTAAAAAATGGAATCTATTGAGCTATAAAGCACTCAATTTGGAGTTATAGTGTTCAAGTTATGACAAATCCAAAGATTTAACCATGTGTCCCAAACTTATGGGAAATTCCCATATTCCCCAATATGGTGTTGTGTAAAAGAGCGCCACGCTCCCTCCTGTGCCAATTGTAAAGCATTAAATGGGTGTAGGTTAAAGGCACAAGGCTAGAAGGGGGAAATAGACAAAGGACCTTGCCACAATGGCCGGTCATGTAAAAAGGGATGGGCGCCCATGGGGTTTTTAGGGTTTGTATATATAAAGTTCAAAAAGTGAATGGAAGCTCATTCTTTGGTGTGCGTCTCTTCTTCTCTTCTTCTCTTCTCCTTGCTTGTGTATGCTCTTGAGAGAGGGAGTGTGAGAGTGTGAGTGTGTGGGAGTGAGGGATCAAGAGGGCGAAGCTCTTCACCATCTCCTCTTCTCTTCTCTTCTCTTGTGCGTGCGGCTATCTTCTCCATCTTCTCTTCTCTTCTCTTGTGAGGCTTGAGGATGATTGAGCTAGCATCTAGGATCGTGGAGCTACCGGTGCGTACGAGAGAGAAGGAAACTCATATCGGCATTAAGTAAGCTCACTACACTTGTAGGATTGACGACGCGTCGGCTATGTGAGAGGTAGACATTAGAGCTTGCTTGGAACGCTTGAAACAATAAGCGGTCAGTGGGTCTTGGCGGTTGAGTGAAAGCTCCCACAACAACCATCATACAAGAGGCCTTGAGGTACATAGGAGGTGAAGAGGGAGTAGGGGAGACCCTTGACCAATTGCCGTACCACAAACAGGAGCAGTCCAATGAGAGGACTATAAGTGATAGGGAGAAGCAAGAGACACAGTCCAGCCAAAGAGAGCCCAAGGCACCAAAGAAGGGAACCCCATCAAATCCATAGAAGGAAATGAAAGAAACTATGACAAAGGAGGAATAGGCCGAGCTGAAGAGGGCCCAAAGAGAGTCCAAGAGGGCTGAAGATGAGAGAAAAAGAAAAGCAGAGCAAGATGAAGACATAGTCGAGCTACCCACCATGAGGCTTCGGAGGGAAGGAGAGCCAAGCAGTAGTGCCAGGGCCTCATAAATCAAAGCACTACCAATAGTATCAAGCAAGGGCAAGGCCCAAATGCACCCCCCTCCCCTTAATCTTCACATCCCACACTATGACCACCTTAATCGACCAAGACACTGTAGCCGGTCATGGACACTAGCAAGTTAATTCCATGATGCTGTTTTTGGTGATGAAGATGCAAGAGATAGCTCCAAATTTGAAAGCAAGGGCCCTCCCTGTAGAAGCCAAAAGATTGGCCGCAGTTGAAGAAGAGTCAAGGCAGGATCCCAAGAGGGAGAAGTTAGAGGATTCCATGACTACAACATCCCCTATGATGTTCGCGGCCACAACATACAATGATTTTGTTAAAGAGCTCCTAGCATAGCTAGAAAAGGCCAAGGAGGAGAGGAGAGCGGCAGTAACCAAGCTAGAGATTGAGAGAGAAGCCTCAGCTACACTTAGGTTGGAAGCAACCCGCCAAGTAGCAAAGTATCGACAAGAAATTTGAGAGCTAAAAGAGTAGCTTGAAGCCAAGAAAGGAGAAGAAGGAGAGGGGGAAACAAGGTGGTCTGAGGAAAAACAAAACCGCATAAGCTTGCAACAGCTTAATGAGGAACTAGCAAAGTTGGATAAAGAGCTACAAGGGAATATTAAAAACATCCTAGAGGCTATGGAGGAGCTAGAGGCTGCAACAGAAGAGAGGATATGGAGATATAAAAAAGAAATAGAAGACTTGAAAAATAAGACTGCCCTAGAGTTGGAGGAACAAGGGAGATTGGAAAGGGAAATCAAATGCTTGGAGAAAGAGAGGGAAGAAGCCATTGAGAAAGCAACCCAAGGGCTACACGAGGAGCTGAAGAACCTGGAATGAGAGGTGGAGGAGATAAAATCCATGGCCAAATCTAAAAGAAAATGGCAGGAAGAAAACCAAGACGCCCATGTGCAGAGGAATGAAGATCTATACAAAAGACTATTGGAAATTTCCATGGAGCACCCTGTGGCACACAACAGGCCTAGAAGATAGTCGAGGAGTAGTTGAACTACCGGAACAAGGAAAAAATACACATGCTAGATGTGCGGAATGAACAACAGCAGGTGGTAATGATGCTGTCTCAAAGCATGGAGAAGGGCAAGGAGGAGTTGGAAGAGAGGGCCAAACAATGGGAAGAGCACAATTTTGAACTAGTTTGAGAACTTGGCAAGTGCTTGGCCATAGCGGAATGCTAGTGACTGTTGGCAGAAGTCAGAGCTTTCTTGGCCATAGCGGAATGTGAGCGACTGTTGGCAGAAGTCAGAGCTTTCTTGGCCATAGCAGAATGTGAGCGACTGTTGGTAGAATTCAGAGCTAAAGCCGTAGAAGCAAGTTCAGAGGTACAATGGCAAGCCTTTTTGGGCAAACACAAGTGGAATGCAAGCGACTGTTGGCAGAAGTCAGAGCTAAAGCCTTCTTGGCCATAGTGGAATGTGAGCGACTGCTAGCAGAAGTCAGAGCTAAAGCCGTTGAAGCAAGTTCAGAGGTGCAATGGCAAGCCTTCTTGGGCAAAAACAAGTGGACGGAAAGGATTCCTTAGAGAGGGCAAGAAGGAAGCTAGAATTGACCACCAGAGCCATGAAGTATGGCTTGCACAAGCATTCTCTCCCAACCGTGTCAAGAATCACGTGGTGGGGAGACTTGCTTGAGCTACTATACCAAACACACACTGTATACACAAGAGGAAGCTCACTCAAGAACACAAGAAGAGAGATGGAGGCCAAAACGTTTTCTTGTTGGTTTCTTCATCTTCTTCCACACACTATACAATGTACACAAAGTATAGATAAGATACAACATAAAGAAAAGTGGCCTACTAAGTCAAACAGTGCATAACCGACTACACTAATCGACTGGCGCTATGTCTTTGCCAGCTGTAGGTAGGTGTAACAAACTAAATATAATAAGTGATAAGTCAGTGGCCATGTGAGTATCATAATGACCACCAACGTGCTAAATATAGACATGCGGACCCATCTAGCCAGGTGGTCCATCATCAATGTTCGCATGTGTTGAGCTTGGCCATCTCAACAAACCGGCACCGGCCTAACAAAAAAGCAACAATGCCAACATTTGAGGCAAGCCAGCCTCTCCACTGATGAATTGAAGGAGCTAGGTTTTGAAGAGTAGGAGCCACCACATCCACCCCCAGCTTTGACCCCATAGGAGCAACCTCCAAACTCAAGGGCCGAATTTCAAGTAGGAGCTAGGAGAAGAACAACAGGATTGGGAGCTTAGCCCAACATTGCCAAATGTACCCTAGGAAGATCCAAAAGGGAGCCAAGTACCAGAGCGCATCATTGTAGCTAAGAGAAGAAGATGGGAATTGGTGGAGCAAATGATGAAGAGCTAGAGCGCAGCCCCAACAGCTTCTTGGAGACCCCGTGCCACAATGGGAGGATTACTATCCTGTCAACTGGCCCTAGGAAAAACTGAGCATTTGGGAGTAAGGGGAACACGAAAACTCGGCCCTTCGAACTATCATTCCTCTATCCACGTGCCCACCTACCTCCACTCTTTTCTTACCTCAACCTTGGAATAGATATTCCCAGCTAATGATGAGGGCTACGTTGTCAACCTCTTTTTGTGTGAAGGTGCTCGAAGACATGAACGATAGCCAGTTTACGAGGTGTGGACACCCCTTTTTGTCAACTACACCTCTAAACGCCACGGCTAATCTCAAGAGCTATATGCAAAGTCGTGCCTTTTTGAGAAAATCCCTTAGGCCACCCCATGATGCATTATCAGAAGAGGACCGGGGTACAACCTAAGAGCACCACCGTATCTATCCCAAAAAAAAAAGAGAAGAAGAGAAAAAGAAAAGAAAAAAGGAAATAAAGGAAAAAGAAAAGAAAAGAAGAAAACAAAGGAAAAGAAAGAGAGGGAAAAGACCAAGTCCTTGAAATTATCGAGTGCCACAATCATTGCACTTGGGATTTTTTACCTAGCCCCATTCCCCACTTCTTGCTTGGGGCATCTCAAGGGCAGGACTTCCAGACCTATCTCCCTAAGCCGCACACCCACATCACCTCTCCTGTACATAAACTGGGCCCTCAAGTGTGGGACAACACCATAGACTTGCTTGAGGTTCTCGACCCAACTCCTAGTTCCACTAACATGAGCACAATGCACCATGCGGCAAGGTAGACACTGCCCCTAGGTAGCGCACTTCTTTTTTTTTCATGTACAAAAAAAGGTGGTAAACCACTCACTTTGGAGGCCTCGTCATTCACTCCAACCATTCTCATCCTCCACCACCTCAACATTTCGATCAACGTCTCTTCGATGACTAATCCCCGCAAGGCCCCAACATCATCAACTCACCCACCACCCTTTAGATCAGCGAACCCTCATTTCACAGACATGGAAGTGCCATGGGACTGGTATTCATCTAGGAGGGGGTAATGTTAACCCCAGTTCAAGATGGAGAAAAAGAAGTCCAAGAAAACTCCAAATGCACACACAAATAAAGAAGTAGAAAGGGAAATGGCCAAAAGCGCAAGGGCGGCCTCAAAAACTATGCCAAAGGGCAAAGCACATTTTTAAATGCAAGGTGACCATAAAACTTTTGTAAAAGAGCGCTAAGCTCCCTCCTCTGCAAATTGTAAAGGGTAGAAGGGCATAGGTAAAGAGGAATGGCAACTAGAAGGGAATGGGAAAAGAGGACCTTGCCATAATGGCCAGTCATGTAAAAAAGGGAATGGATACCCAAAGGGATAAGGGATTTGTAAATAAACTCAAAACGTGAATGAGAAGCTTATTCTTTGGTGTGTGGCATAGTGGACTCACCTTCTTCTCTCCTTCTTGCTTGCTAGTGTGTGCTTAAGAGAGGGAGTGTGAGAGTGTGAGGGAGCGAGCATGTGAGGGTGAGGGATCAAGGAGAAGAAGCACTCCATCATCTCCTCTCTTCTTCTCTTCTCTTCTCTTCTCTTGCCTCACATGCAGCTATGGAGGATGGAGCTTGAAGATGGTGGAAGCACACATCATGAATCGTGGAGCTACGAGTGTGCTTGAAGGAGGAGGGTACTCAATTGGGTATCGAGGTAAGCTCACTACACTCATAGAGAGGGATAGCGCATCGACTATGTGAGAGGTAGCCATTAGTTCTCGTCTTGAAATGATTAAAGGAATAAGCGATCCATGGGTCTTGGCGGTTTCTTCTCTACACCTAGCAAAAGCCTTTGCCAATTCATCTACAAGTGGACCAATGTCTACATTTTTGATAAGGCTTTGTATCTTGAATACAACTCAATGTTCCATTTTTCTTGGATATTGTAAATAATCTATCTAAATAAGGAGATGAAGGGCTCCAAAATTCCCATCCTAATCTTCTCATTTAACAATTTAATCAACTTGAGTAGATGAGCTTTAGGCACTAGAATTTGCTGCAAATTCCATGGTACATGCATGATAATAAAAATGACCATAGGTGCAACAATACATGGATCAATGCAGTTGATTTCATGTGGCTAAAATGTGAATACTTTACCATGTTTAGACAACATATCCATACATCATTGCTTCTCTATATGTGTAAGAAATTCGTCATAGCCAACCTTTAGTTCCTTGATAGGATTTATTGTAAATAGATGCCCAATATTTTTGGATCTCTCAAATTTAATTGACGAGAATATAATTCATTCTTCTTCTCATTGTCAAGAGGCAATGGTAGTGCAACATGTTTAATATTTTTCTCCACATTTTTATACATTGTATCAATCCTTACTTTAGCCCTTTCATTTGAACATATGCCTATTTTTAGTTTTCAAATGACTAGAATTTAGCATACCTGAAAGTTTAGCCATGGTATCAGCACAAGAGAACCCACCATACATTCTTGATATACATCCTTTAGCTTTAAGTAATCCATGCCTCTTCATATCTTCTCCTACCTTGCAAACAAGCAGTTTTGCAGCCTTGTGCCAGCTTTCAAACCTTTGGAATTATATTGTGCTACCTACTAAAAATTCAACAAAATCTATAGAAAAAGTTCATGAACTACTATATGAGGTGATATCCTTTTCCATCTTGCACCATCATAGTCTCACTTTACAATGGTACTTGTTGAAAACTCGTTACTCCATGAGAATCTATAAATTCTTTCACATTAGGAGGCAAAGAATAGTCTCTCCTAGACTATCATGATTTCTTGCACCATTGACAAAAACAATAATAACTTGCACAACTTGCTTTCCATCATGACTTTTGATTCTTGCATATATTGAACCATCATCCAAAACTTTGGTTTCCATACATACTTCTATAATGTACAACTACCCAAGAATTATAGAATATGAAGAAGAATCCTAAACAAAGAAGTGTTATTCATCCTGGACATCCCAAATAGTAACCTTTATATCAGGACATGTTGCACATAATTTTCCACGAGCATTATGTGCAACCCACATCCTCCATCCATGCTCCACATCCATTGGCCATCTACCATTTTCATATAAATTTATGACCATAGCATTAATTTTAGATCCATGATCAATCAAAGCAATGCAAGCTACCTCAAGATCCCTAACTTTGACTAGTGTCTCAGTGGTTGCTTTGTCTCAGTGATTCCGTGTTTTGTAATGGCTTCTAGGTATAACACCTACAACCTCATCGTCACTATAATGCACTTGAACTACTCCTCTTGAAGTGTAGTTGCAAAAACCATTGCATTTTTTGTATTAATAAGTACATTTTTACCATTAATAATTATATTTTCATCATTCTTATCATCATTTTGCATGGCTTGTATACCCTATAAACTTGGCTTTTCTTCTCCCTTAATAGTAGATGTAGTGGATTCCCAACAAATTACCATTCTCTCTTTATGATATAAATGATCTCCTCATGAACTATTTCTTACCAATGCCAAGAATCTCACCTGAAATGAATTCCACTTTACTATTCAAAATCCTCTCTTCTACAACCTTCTTTAAATTAGTGGTAGTCTTGGTATTAGACTACAATTTGTATATTGTTTTCTATTCTTTTGGTTTTCCATGATCCACCTTATTTTCTTTTGATACATTATCTAGAGAATGCTCAAATAGGAGGTAAATGATGATCAATTTAGATTTATCACTTCCCTTTTGTTACCCTCTTTGACAAGCTTGGATTTCCATCATTTTTCTACCTCTTTTCTTCTATAATAGCTCAAAATTTTGAGATTTTCCAAGATGTGCATAGGCAAAGAAAGAGTTGAATGGAGGATCCATACCACTTTTTTAAAATATAGATAATATTACCTATTGAATGGAGAACCCTGAGTGGGAGCACGAGCAAGTGGAAGCAAAGCAGGTGCAAGCTATGGAGGATGGAGCAAGTGAGCGAGAGAGAGTGACATCTGATTGGGAACTCCAAGACTCACAATGTGCGATTATCCTTCCCTTATTCATTAGTCATTAAAAGAATAAAGAATGAAGTGATAGTAATGGGCGCATGCAAATGCTATGTTAGGACAATTAACTACCATGGCATACATTAAATTACCCACTATAGATGCATAAGGGATCTTGGCCATTTCGACCTTTTGTTCATCAGGCTCTGCTGCCTGACTAACCTTCACATGAGAAGGTAAAGGAAAACTAATGGGCTTAACATATTGCATATGAAACTACTAAATGACCTTCTGAATGTACTCCTTTTGTTAGAAGTAAAGGAGCCCCTTAGAGTGATTGCGTGTAATATGCATCCCAAGAATATGCGAGACATGTTTTGTGTCCTCCATCTCAAGAGCTACATTTTCAAGGTATCCAACTCATCATGAGTGCTCTCAAAAATCAATATATCATCTACATAGAGTACCAAAATCATAAGGCTGTCATCATGAGCCTTCTCTACTTATAAACATGGATCCATATCATTGTAGGTATATTCTTGTGAATGCATAAAAGTATCAAACTTGTGGTATCATTCCATAGGTGACTGCTCAAAGCCATAAAGGCTCTTTCTCAACTTACACACTAGGTATTCGTTGCCTTTTTTCTCAAAGCCATTAGGGTGATGTATATAAATCTCATCGTGCAAGTCTCCATGTAAGAAATCTGTCTTTACATCCATTTGATAGAAGTCCAGATCTTGGTGCGCAACCAAGGCTAAAACCAATTGTAAGGTAGTTATCTTGACTACAAGAGAGAAGACTTAATCAAAGTCAACACCATGCTCATATTTAAAACCCTTAGCAACCAATTTGACCTTGTACACTAGCTTGGGGTATCTAGGGTTGCTTCTCAACTTGTACGCCCACTTGTATGGCAAAGTACACTTTTCACTAGGCAAAGAAACCAAATCCCATGTATGATTTTTCTACAATGAGTCATACTTTGACTATTGTATGGCCCTCTCCCAAGAGTGACTATCACCTCTACCTATGGCCTCATCATAAGTAATAGGCTCACCAAAATTTATCACCATAACATAGTCCATGGAGGGTGCAAACTGCTTAGGAGGATGTCTATCTCTAGTGGGACACCTCATAGTGTGGTTGTGGAGCTTGTACATCCTGTCTAACATCATGGTCATGGGCCACTAGAGCAACAAGCTATCTAGTTGGTAGTAGGAGGCTTATTCTAAAATATAATTTTACATATCTCAACTATCTTCTTAGGCTTCTTGTGTCCCATGATTGAGGCAATGTAACTGGCAAAGAACAATGGTGGAAGATTCTCCTTAAAGTCCCCTTCTTCATACAAAGGTCCATGAGTTGCTAAAAATGGAATGAATCTCATGGGACACACCATACAAATGAGTTGCTAAAAATGGAATGAATCTCATGCGAAGAAAAGTTGTTAAAAATGGAATGAATCTCATTTAAGTGGATGGACATGGAAGTCCCCTTCTTCATACAAAGGTCCATGAGTTGCTTTAGCTAATATATTTGAGAGGCATGACTTTTCTTATCATAGATATCACTATAACTGCCATCTAGTCTGCCCTTTAGAGACAACATTGTAGAATGCCGAATTAGAGAGTGATAAAATGATTGTACATTTACATAACTCATCTAATTTTTCCCTTAGTATGGACCATAAACGCAGAGATTGCAAGACATATAAAGATGCTTTGGACCAAAATCTAATCTTCTTTAAAGATGGAAAATTTTATTTATGTGAGATAGGATTGTCACTCAATCTAAATTTTGGAAACTGTGGTATGCAAAAATTGGTAGATCAAATGCTGTGAAAAATACATATTGTGCAGTTGAATAACCTTTGGCTTACAAGTTGAGAAGGACCCTGGTTATGAGATTATGCTTAGTAAGAAAATGGAACTTTGTATGCATGCAATGCATATGGCAAAGAAAGGAAAGATTCCTAGAGATGAACTAAATAAGATAGTGTTGGAGGTAAAGGTGCCTGTTCCTATGCCATCCATGTATTCACTACACTAATAGTACCCGCACACTTGTATACTGTAGGTGGCGGGTGCCCATCACGGTCACTTCATTCTTTATTCTTTCAATGACACGAATAAGAGAAGTTTGGTCACACATTGTGACTGTTGGAGTCCCCACATCCTGTGTGTCTCTCTCTTGCTTTCTTCTTCCATCCTCAATAGCTCGTGCCTCCCTTACTTTCACTTGCTCATGCTCCTGCTTAGGCTTCTCTCTTCAATTTGGTATCAAAGCCTTGATTGGGGAGCTTCACTTGACATTGCTTTAGCCTACACATTCAAATACCTAGAGCCAAATACTCATGGCAACCATAGCTTCAACTTGTAATATATGCATTTGATTCTCCCCTTCTTCCCAATTGATCTTCTTCAAGGCATTGGAGGGGCTTCATTAAGCTCCCCTTGTGCTTCATTGTGCCCCATGTTCTCCAACTACAGTAGGAGCAAGCATACAGTAGTGACTTGATTCGTGTTTGCTGGCCCCATTCTTGATCAGTTTAGCTCTTGAAAACTCTTGGCTACCTTGGCACTCCTCTTTGACACTCCCAACATTGGTCTTGTGGTTTTGGACATTGATTTGAGCATCTACACCTCTGTCATTTTCCATAGTATACAAAAACTTACCATTACATGCACGGAACAATGTATTCTCAAAGATTGCGACTCCCAGATTGCTCATACTAATGCTCATTTGGTGTTGGATGTTTGGTACATGCTTGGGTAACATTTTGAGATGACTTGTGGGATGCTTTGAGCTTCCATTGCTTAGTTTATAGAGTCATTCTCACTGCTATAATAAATAAGGCAGAAAGCATTTACAAAGGGAAAATATATGCATATTGCTCTTTGATGCCATTTGGGAACTTCATTGGATATATTATGTATGACATTGATGCTATGCACCAAGATATGCTTATAGAATGCTTTGAGCTTCACATTTGAGCTCAATTACATGTTTTGGAGCTTTGATTAGTTGCTATAGTGATCATACACTTAAACTTGAAGAGTTTATTGGGTTTTGTGCTTTTCGCTATGTATTTGATGTATCTTGGATGTTAGGATATCATGCACATGATGTATTGAGCTTGTCTTGCTTAGTTGGAATTTAGTTTTGTTCTAATGGGAGTTTACTTGACACTTGGGTATTTACATTGAGCTTTAGATTCATTCTACAATTGAGCTTGAGCTCCTTTTATTGAGATAATGAGACTCATTGAGTTGTGTACATGCTCTCTTAATGGTTCTTGGATGCGATTACCTTTTAGTGGGATAACTTGATTCATATATTGGACACTAGCAGTTATCTTTGTCAACTTGATGTCAATAATATATACATGCTTCCTAACTATGTATCGAGATACATTACCTTTTGCTCAATTGGTTGTGTATTTGGCAATTCTCTTCTCTTATCCCAAATATATACTACATGCATGATGTTTGTGCCTAATGGATGCATGGTTTATTGACACAGTGAGGTTATGACAAACTTCAATACCGGTTGTATGTGTATTTACTACTAGTTGCTTCAACATATCCCAGTTGTTTCCCTAGATATTCATGATAGTGGGAGCTTGGTTTTTAATTTGATTTGCCCCATAGTTGGATTCTCATATTGCCACATTTATTATAGTAGTGCTATAATTTCAAGTTTATTCATTATTTATAAGAGAAGATTCTTTGACTTTCCAATTCATTACTGGCGGTTAATGGTTAGCCCTATACTTGGGTATTTTCTTTTGCTTAGTCCTTTTCTTGACAATGATTTGGTGTTGATTTGCAATAATTTATAGTAGCCTATCTTCTTGTACTATGTTTTCATTTGTTGGCATAATGGCTAATGGATAAAATGATGGTGCTATCTTTAACATTAACAAATGGGATAACACTAATGATTCACACCAAATACATATGTGGACAAAGCCTTCATCATGAGCTAGAATCCTTAGTCTTGTAGACGCCCCCTTTTTTTTTTCCAATTTTGAAAGCCTCAAGTATGTGTCTCACATGTCTTTTATTAACTCATCCATCACATCATCATTCACTAGAGTTGCTACAGAAACTGACTACTTGTTATATTTCCTTGCTTGAAGATGAATGCATAATACCAACATGCATCCTTGCTCTTCTTCTTTGTCATTTAACAAGCATAAATACATATTTTACATCTTGCTAGTTTGTCTTTAGTTCTTACTCTGTGCTTTCATTCTCTAAGTGCTCTTTGAGGTTCAAGTAAAGTGGATGATTTGCTGATTGAAGAAATAACTCAATCTTTTCTAATTCTAAATCTTACTACTCTATATAATTCAATTGATCATATTTTCATTTAAAATCAATATACAATAACTTTGTAGAGTAGCCAATTGTTAGGTTTTGTAATCCATTCCATGAAATTTCCTCTAGTGTGACCAATC